>NC_137966.1:30248690-30278690 GCF_963924665.1 Micromys minutus | reverse complement strand
AAAACCCTAAACAACTCTAAACGCTAAAACCTAACCAAAACTAACTATTAAACAATCTTAAACGCTAAATTCTATACCCTAAACCTAAACCACCCTAAAACTTAAACAATCCTAAACCCTAAACCTTAAACCATAAACCCTAAATTTTAAACCATAAATCTAAGAATAACCATAACCCTAACCCTAACCCTAAACCTAAACCTAACCCTAACCCCAACCCTAACCTTAACCCCTTAACCTTAATCCCCCAAGGGCCCTAACAACGGCCCTACCAACGGCCCTAGCAACGGCCCTAGCAACGGCCCTAGCAACGGCCCTAGCAACGGCCCTAACAAGGGCTCTAACCACGGCCCTAGCAACGGCCCTAGCAACGTCCCTAGCAACGGCCCTAACAACGGCCCTAGCAACGGCCCTAGCAACGGCCCTAGCAACGGCCCTAACCAGGGCCCAAACAAGGGCCCTAACAACGGCCCTAACAACGGCCCTAACAACGGCACTAGCAATGGCCCTAACAAGGGCCCTAGCAACGGCCCTAACCAGGGCCCAAACAAGGGCCCTAACAACGGCCCTAACAACGGCCCTAGCAACGGCCCTAACAAGGGCCCTTTCAACGGCCATAACAACGGCCCTAACAACGGCCCTAACAACGGCCCTAGCAACGGCTCTAACAAGGGCCCTAACAACGGCCATAACAACGGCCCTAACAACGGCCCTAGCAACGGCCCTAACAAGGGCCCTAGCAACGGCCCTAACAACGGCCCTAGCAACGGCCCTAGCAACGGCCCTAACAAGGGCCCTAACCACGGCCCTAGCAACGGCCCTAGCAACGGCCCTAGAAACGGCAGTAGAACGGCCCTAACAAGGGCCCTAGCAACGGGCCTAACAAGGGCCCTAGCAACGGCCCTAGAAACGGCCCAAGAAACGGCCCTAGCAACGGCCCTAACAAGGGCCCAAACAAAGGCCCTAACAACGGCCCTAACAACGGCCCTAGCAAAGGCCCTAGCAACTGCCCTAACAAGGGCCCTAGCAACAGCCCAAACAAGGGCCCTATCAACGGCCCTAGCAACGGCCCTAACAACGGCCCTAGCAACGGCCCTAACAAGGGCCCTAGCAACGGTTCTATCAACGGCCCTAGCAACGGCCCTAACAACGGCCCTGACAACGGCCCTAACAATAGCCCTAGCAACGGCCCTAGCAACGGCCCTAGCAACGGCCCTAGCAAGGGCTGTAACAACGGCCCTAACAAGGGCCCTAAAAACGGCCCAAACAAGGGCCCTAACACTGGCCCTAACAACGGCCCTAGCGCGGCCCTAGCAAGGGCTGTAACAACGGCCCTAACAAGGGCCCTAAAAACGGCCCAAACAAGGGCCCTAACACTGGCCCTAAAAACGGCCCAAACAAGGGCCCTAACACTGGCCCTAACAACGGCCCTAACATCGGCCCTTGCAACGGCCCTAGCAACGGCCCTAGCAACGGCCCTAGCAACGGCCCTAGCAACGGCCCTAACAACGGCCCTTGCAAGGGCCCTAGCAACGGCCCTAGCAACGGCCCTAGCAACGGCCCTTACAACGGCCCTAGCAACGGCCCTAGCAACGGCACTAGCAAAGGCCCTAACAACGGCCCTTGCAACGGCCCTAGCAACGGCCCTAACAACGGCCGTAGCAGCGGCACAAACCACGGCCGTAGCAGCGGCCCTAACAACGGCCCTAGCAGTGGCCCTAACAACGGCCCTAGCAACGGCCCTAGCAACGGCCCTAGCAACGGCCCTAGCAACGGCCCTAACAAGGGCCCTTGCAACGGCCCTAACAACGGCCCTAGCAACGGCCATAGCAACGGCTTTAACAAGGGCCCTAACAACGGCCCTAACAACGGCCCTATAAACGGCCCTAGCAACGGCCCTAACAAAAGCCCTAGCAACGGCCCTAACAAGGGCCCTAACAACGGCCCTAACAACGGCCCTAGCAACGGCCCTAACAAGGGCCCTAACAACGGCCCTAGCAACGGCCCTAACAACGGCCCTAACAACGGCCCTAACAATGGCCCTAGCAACGGCCCTAGCAACGGCCCTAGCAACGGCCCTAACAACGGCACTAGCAAAGGCCCTAACAAGGGTATTGCAACGGCCCTAGCAACAGCCCTAGCAACGGCCCTAACAACGGCACTAGCAACGGCCCTAACAAGGGCCCTTGCAACGGCCCTAGCAACGGCCCTAGCAACGGCCCAAGCAACGGCCCTAGCAACGGCCCTAGCAACGGCCATAGCAACGGCCCTAGCAACGGCCCTAGCAACGGCCCTAGCAACGGACCTAGCAACGGCCCTAGCAACGGCCCTAGCAAAGGCCCTAGCAATGGCCCTAGCAACGGCCCTAGCAACGGTTCTAGCAACGGCCCTAGCAACGGCCCTAGCAACGGCCCTAGCAACGGCCCTAGCAACGGCCCTAGCAACGGCCCTAGAAAAGGCCCTAGCAACGGCCCTAGCAACGGCCCTAGCAACGGCCCTAGCAACGGCACCAGCAACGGCCCTAGCAACGGCCCTAGGAACGGGCCTAGCAACGGCCCTAACAACGGCCCTAGCAACGGCCCTAGCAACGGCCCTAGCAACGGCCCTAACAAGGGCCCTAGCAACGGCCCTAACAACGGCCCTTGCAACGGCCCTAACAACGGCCCTAACAAGGGCCCTAACAACGGCCCTAACAACGGCCCTAGCAACGGCCCTAGCAACGGCCCTAGCAACGGCCCTAACAAGGGCCCTAGCAACGGCCCTAACAAGGGCCCTAGCAACGGCCCTAACAAGGGCCCTAGCAACGGCCCTAGCAACGGCCCTAGCAACGGCCCTAGCTACGGCCCTAGCAACGGCCATAAAAAGGGCCCTAGCAACGGCCCTAGCAACGGCCCTAGCAATGGCCCTAGCAACGGCCCTAACAAGGGCCCTAGCATCGGCCCTAGCAACGGCCCTAGCAACGGTACTAACAACGGCCCTAGCAACGGCCCTAGCAACGGCCCTAGCAACGGCCCTAAAAAAAGCCCTAGCAACGGCCCTAACAACAGCCCTTGCAACAGCCCTAGCAACGGCCCTAGCAACGGCCCTAGCAACGGCCCTAGCCACGTCCCTAGCAACGGCTTTAACAAGGGCCCTAGCAACGGCCCTAACAAGGGCCCTAGCAACGGCCCTAAGAAGGGCCCTAGCAACGGCCCTAACAAGGGCCCTAGCAACGGCCCTAGCAATGGCCCTAGCTACGGACCTAGCAAGGGCCCTAAAAAGGGCCCTAGCAACGGCCCTAGCAACGGCCATAGCAACGGCCCTAGCAACGGCCCTAATAAGGGCCCTAGCAACGGCCCTAGCAACGGCCCTAGCAACGGCCCTAGCAACGGCCCTAACAAGGGACCTAGCAACGGCCCTAGCAACGGCCCTAGAAACGGCCCTAAAAAGGGCCCTAGCAACGGCCCTAACAAGGGCCCTAGCAACGGCCTTAACAACGGCCCTTGCAACGGCCCTACTAACGGCCCTAGGAACGGCCCTAACAACGGCCCTAGCAACGGCCCTAGCAACGGCCCTAGCAACGGCCCTAACAACGGCCCTAACCACGGCCCTAGCAACGGCCCTAGCAACGGCCCTAGCAACGGCCCTAACAAAGGCCCTAGCAACGGCCCTAAAAAAGGCCCTAGCAACTGCCTTAACCATGGCCCTAGCAACGGCCCTAGCAACGGCCCTAACAACGGCCCTAGCAACGGCCCTAGCAACGGCCCTAACAGCGGCCCAAACAACGGCCCTAGCAACGGCCCTAGCAACGGCCCTAGCAACGGCTTTAACAACGGCCCTAGCAACGGCCGTAACAAGGGCCCTAGCAATGGCCCTCACAAGGGCCCTAGCAACAGCCCTAACAAGGGCCCTAGCAACGGCCCTAGCAACGGCCCTAACAAGGGCCCTAGCAACGGCCCTAGCAACGGCCCTAACAACGGCCCTAGCAACGGCCCTAGCAACGGCCCTAACAACGGCCCTAGGAACAACACTAGCAACGGCCCTAGCAACGGCCCTAACAACGGCACCAGCAACGGCCCTAGCAACGGCCCTAGGAACGGGCCTAGCAACGGCCCTAACAACGGCCCTAGCAACGGCCCTAGCAACGGCCCTAGCAACGGCCCTAACAAGGGCCCTAGCAACGGCCCTAACAAGGGCCCTAGCAACGGCCCTAACAACGGCCCTAGCCACGGCCCTAACAACGGCCCTAGCCACGGCCCTAACAACGGCCTTAGCCACGGCCCTAGCAACGGCCCTAACAACAGCCCTAGGAACGGCCCTAGCAACGGCCCTAGAAACGGCCCTAGCAACGGCCCTAACCACGGCCCTAGCAACGGCCCTAGCAACGGCCCTAGCAACGGCCCTAGCAACGGCCCTAGCAACGGCCCAAACAAAGGCCCTAGCAACGGCTCTAAAAACGGCCCTAGCAACGGCCCTAACCACGGCCCTAGCAATGGCCCTAGCAACGGCCCTAAAAACGGCCCTAGCAACGGCACTAGCAACGGCCCTAACAACGGCCCTAGCAACGGCCCTAACAACGGCCAAAACAACGGCCCTAGCAACGGCCCTAGCAACGGCCCTAGCAACGGCTTTAACAACGGCCCTAGCAACGGCCCTAACAACGGCCCTAGCAACGGCCCTAGCAACGGCCCTAGAAACGGCCTTAGCAACGGCCCTAGCAACGGCCCTAACAAGGGCCCTAACAACGGCCCTAACAACGGCCCTAGCAACGGCCCTAGCAACGGCCCTAACAAGGGCCCTAGCAACGGCCCTAACAAGGGCCCTAGCAACGGCCCTAACAAGGGCCCTAGCAACGGCCCTAGCAACGGCCCTAGCAAAGGCCCTAGCTACGGCCCTAGCAACGGCCATAAAAAGGGCCCTAGCAACGGCCCTAGCAACGGCCCTAGCAATGGCCCTAGCAACGGCCCTAATAAGGGCCCTAGCATCGGCCCTAGCAACGGCCCTAGCAACGGTACTAACAACGGCCCTAGCAACGGCCCTAGCAACGGCCCTAGCAACGGCCCTAAAAAAAGCCCTAGCAACGGCCCTAACAACAGCCCTTGCAACAGCCCTAGCAACGGCCCTAGCAACGGCCCTAGCAACGGCCCTAGCCACGTCCCTAGCAACGGCTTTAACAAGGGCCCTAGCAACGGCCCTAACAAGGGCCCTAGCAACGGCCCTAACAAGGGCCCTAGCAACGGCCCTAACAAGGGCCCTAGCAACGGCCCTAGCAACGGCCCTAGCAACGGCCCTAGCAACGGCCCTAGCAACGGCCCTAAAAAGGGCCCTAGCAACGGCCCTAGCAACGGCCCTAATAAGGGCCCTAGCAACGGCCCTAGCAACGGCCCTAGCAACGGCCCTAGCAACGGCCCTAACAAGGGACCTAGCAACGGCCCTAGCAACGGCCCTAGAAACGGCCCTAAAAAGGGCCCTAGCAACGGCCCTAACAAGGGCCCTAGCAACGGCCCTAACAACGGCCCTTGCAACGGCCCTACTAACGGCCCTAGGAACGGCCCTAACAACGGCCCTAACCACGGCCCTAGCAACGGCCCTAGAAACGGCCCTAGCAACGGCCCTAACAAAGGCCCTAGCAACGGCCCTAAAAACGGCCCTAGCAACTGCCCTAACCACGGCCCTAGCAACGGCCCTAGCAACGGCCCTAACAATGGCCCTAGCAACGGCCCTAGCAACGGCCCTAACAGCGGCCCAAACAACGGCCCTAGCAACGGCCCTAGCAACGGCCCTAGCAACGGCTTTAACAACGGCCCTAGCAACGGCCCTAACAACGGCCCTAGCAACGGCCCTAGCAATGGCGCTAGAAACGGCCATAGCAACGGCCCTAGCAATGGTCCTAACAAGGGCCCTAGCAACAGCCCTAACAAGGGCCCTAGCAACGGCCTTAGCAACAGCCCTAACAAGGGCCCTAGCAACGGCCCTAGCAACGGCCCTAACAACGGCCCTAGCAACGGCCCTAGCAACGGCCCTAACAACGGCCCTAGCAACGGCCCTAACAAGGGCCCTAGCAACGGCCCTAACAACGGCCCTTCAAACAGCCCTAGGAACAACCCTAGCAACGGCCCTAGCAATGGCCCTAACAACGGCCCTAGCAACGGCCCTAACAAGAGCCCTAGCAGCGGCCCTAACAAGGGCCCTAGCAACGGCCCTAACAAGGGCCCTAGCAACGGCCCTAACAAGGGCCCTAACAACGGTCCTAGCAACGGCCCTAGCAACGGCCCTAACAAGGGCCCTAGCAACGGCCCTAACAAGGGCCCTAGCAACGGCCCTAACAAGGGCCCTAGCAACGGCCCTAACAAGGGCCCTAGCAACGGCCCTAGCAACGGCCCTAGCTACGGCCCTATAACGGCCCTAACAAGGGCCCTAGCAACGGCCCTAGCAACGGCCCTAGCAACGGCCCTAGCAACGGCACTAACAAGGGCCCTAGAAACGGCCCTAGCAACGGCCCTAACAACGTCCCTAGCAACGGCCCTAGCAACGGCCCTAACAACGGCCCTAGCAACGGCCCTAACAAGGGCCCTAGCAACGGCCCTAACAACGGCCCTTGCAACGGCCCTAACAACGGCCCTAGCAACGGCCCTAACAAGGGCCCTAGCAACGGCCCTAACAAGGGCCCTAGCAACGGCCCTAACAAGGGCCCTAGCAACGGCCCTAACAAGGGCCCTAGCAACGGCCCTAACAAGGGCCCTAGCAACGGCCCTAGCAAAGGCCCTAGCAACGGCCCTAGCAACGGCCCTAGCAACGGCCCTAGCAACGGCCCTAACAAGGGACCTAGCAACGGCCCTAGCAACGGCCCTAGCAACGGCCCTAAAAAGGGCCCTAGCAACGGCCCTAACAAGGGCCCTAGCAACGGCCCTAACAACGGCCCTTGCAACGGCCCTAACAACGGCCCTAGCAACGGCCCTAGCAACGGCCCTAGCAACGGCCCTAGCAACGGCCCTAACCACGGCCCTAGCAACGGCCCTAGCAACGGCCCTAGCAACGGCCCTAGCAACGGCCCTAGCAACGGCCCTAACAAAGGCCCTAGCAACGGCCCTAAAAACGGCCCTAGCAACTGCCCTAACCACGGCCCTAGCAACGGCCCTAGCAACGGCCCTAACAACGGCCCTAGCAACGGCCCTAGCAACGGCCCTAACAGCGGCCCAAACAACGGCCCTAGCAACGGCCCTAGCAACGGCCCTAGCAATGGCTTTAACAACGGCCCTAGCAACGGCCCTAACAACGGCCCTAGCAACGGCCCTAGCAATGGCGCTAGAAACGGCCATAGCAACGGCCCTAGCAACGGCCCTAACAAGGGCCATAGCAACGGCCCTCACAAGGGCCCTAGCAACAGCCCTAACGAGGGCCCTAGAAACGGCCCTAGCAACGGCGCTAACAAGGGCCCTAGCAACGGCCTTAGCAACGGCCCTAACAACGGCCCTAGCAACGGCCCTAGCAACGGCCCTAACAACGGCCCTAGCAACGGCCCTAACAAGGGCCTTAGCAACGGCCCTAACAAGGGCCCTAGCAACGGCCCTAGCAACGGCCCTAACAACGGCCCTAGCAACGGTCCTAGCAACGGCCCTAACAAGGGCCCTAGCAACGGCCCTAACAAGGGCCCTAGCAACGGCCCTAGCAACGGCCCTAGCTACGGCCCTATAACGGCCCTAACAAGGGCCCTAGCAACGGCCCTAGCAACGGCCCTAGCAACGGCCCTAGCAACGGCACTAACAAGGGCCCTAGCAACGGGCCTAGCAACGGCCCTAACAAGGGCCCTAGAAACGGCCCTAGCAACGGCCCTAACAACGGCCCTAGCAACGGCCCTAGCAACGGCCCTAACAACGGACCTAGCAACGGCCCTAACAAGGTCCCTAGCAACGGCCCTAACAATGTCCTTTGAAACGGCCCTAGGAACAACCCTAGCAAAGGCCCTAGCAACGGCCCTAGCAACGGCCCTAACAACGGCCCTAGCAACGGCCCTAACAAGGGCCCTAGCAACGGCCCTAACAAGGGCCCTAGCAACGGCCCTAACAAGGGCCCTAGCAACGGCCCTAACAAGGGCCCTAGCAACGGCCCTAGCAACGGCCCTAGCAACGGCCCTAGCAACGGCCCTAGCAACGGCCCTAACAAGGGCCCTAGCAACGGCCCTAACAAGGGCCCTAGCAACGGCCCTAACCAGGGCCCTAGCAACGGCCCTAACAAGGGCCCTAGCAACGGCCCTAACAAGGGCCCTAGCAACGGCCCTAGCAACGGCCCTAGCTACGGCCCTAGCAACGGGCCTAACAAGGGCCCTAGCAACGGCCCTAGCAACGGCCCTAGCAACGGCCCTAGCAACGGCCCTAACAAGGGCCCTAGCAACGGCCCTAGCAACGGCCCTAGCAACGGCCCTAGCAACGGCCCTAACAAGGGCCCTAGCAACGGCCCAAGCAACGGCCCTAGTAACGGCCCTAAAAAGGGCCCTAGCAACGGCCCTAACATGGGCCCTAGCAACGGCCCTAACAAGGGCCCTAGCAACGGCCCTAGCAATGGCCCTAACAAGGGCCCTAGAAACGGCCCTAGCAACGGCCCTAGAAACGGCCCTAGCAACGGCCCTAACAAGGGCCCTTGCAACGGCCCTAACAAGGGCCCTATCAACGGCCCTAACAAGGGCCCTAGCAACGGCCCTAGCAACGGCCCTAGCAACGGCCCTAGCAAAGGCCCTAACAAGTGCCCTAGCAACGGCCCTAGCAACGGCCCTAGATACGGTCATAGCAACGGCCATAACAAGGGCCCTAGCAACGGCCCTAGCAACGGCTTTAACAAGGGCCCTAGAAACGGCCCTAGCAACGACCCTAACAACGGCCCTAGCAACGGCCCTAGCAACGGCCCTAACAACGGCCCTTGAAACGGCCCTAGGAACAACCCTAGCAACGGCCCTAGCAACGGACCTAGCAACGGCCCTAACAAGGGCCCTAGCAACGGCCCTAACAAGGGCCCAAGCAACGGCCCTAGCTACGGCCCTATAACGGCCCTAACAAGGGCCCTAGCAACGGCCCTAGCAATGGCCCTAACAAGGGCCCTAGAAACGGCCCTAGCAACGGCCCTAGAAACGGCCCTAGCAACGGCCCTAGCAATGGCCCTAACAAGGGCCCTATCAACGGCCCTAACAAGGGCCCTAGCAACAGCCCTAGCAACGGCCCTAGCAACGGCCCTAGCAAAGGCCCTAACAAGTGCCCTAGCAACGGCCCTAGCAACGGCCCTAGCTACGGTCCTAGCAACGGCCCTAACAAGGGCCCTAGCAACGGCCCTAGCAACGGCCCTAACAAGGGCCCTAGAAACGGCCCTAGCAACGACCCTAACAACGGCCCTAGCAACGGCCCTAGCAACGGCCCTAGCAACGGCCCTAGCAACGGACTTAGCAACGGCCCTAACAAGGGCCCTAGCAACGGCCCTAACAAGGGCCCTAGCAACGGCCCTAACAAGGGCCTTTGAAACGGCCCTAGGAACAACCCTAGCAACGGCCCTAGCAACGGCCCTAGCAACGGCCCTAGAAACGGCCCTAGCAACGGCCCTAACAAGGGCCCTAGCAACGGCCCTAACAAGGGCCCTAGCAGCGGCCCTAACAAGGGCCCTAGCAACGGCCCTAGCAACGGCCCTAGCAACGGCCCTAGCAACGGCCCTAACAAGGGCCCTAGCAACGGCCCTAACACGGGCCCTAGCAACGGCCCTAACAAGGGCCCTAGCAACGGCCCTAACAAGGGCCCTATCAACGGCCCTAACAAGGGCCCTAGCAACGGCCCTAGCAACGGCCCTAGCAACGGCCCTAGCAACGGCCCTAACAAAGGCCCTAGCAACGGCCCTAGCAACGGCCCTAGCAACTGCCCTAACAAGGGCCCTAGCAACGGCCCTAGCAACGGCCCTAGCAACGGCCCTAGCAACGGCCCTAACAAGGGCCCTGGCAACGGCCCTAGCAACGGCTCTAGCTACGGCCCTATAACGGCCCTAACAAGGGCCCTAGCAACGGCCCTAGCAACGGCCCTAGCAACGGCCCTAGCAACGGCCCTAACAAGGGCCCTAGAAACGGCCATAGCAACGGCCCTAGCAACGGCCCTCACAAGGGCCCTAGCAACAGCCCTAACAAGGGCCCTAGCAACGGCCCTAGCAACGGCCCTAACAAGGGCCCTAGCAATGGCCCTAGCAACGGCCCTAACAACGGCCCTAGCAACGGCCCTAGCAACGGCCCTAACAACGGCCCTAGCAACGGCCCTAACAACGGCCCTAGCAACGGCCCTAACAACGGCCCTTCAAACGGCCCTAGGAACAACCCTAGCAACGGCCCTAGCAACGGCCCTAACAACGGCCCTAGCAACGGCCCTAACAAGAGCCCTAGCAACGGCCCTAACAAGGGCCCTAGCAACGGCCCTAGCAACGGCCCTAGCTACGGCCCTAGCAACGGCCCTAACAAGGGCCCTAGCAACGGCCCTAGCAACGGCCCTAGCAACGGCCCTAGCAACAGCCCTAGCAACGGCCCTAACAAAGGCCCTAGCAACGGCCCTAACAATGGCCCTAGCAACTGCCCTAACCACGGCCCTAGCAATGGCCCTAGCAACGGCCCTAACAACGGCCCTAACAACGGCCCTAGCAACGGCCCTAACAACGGCCCAAACAACGGCCCTAGCAACGGCCCTAGCAACGGCCCTAGCAACGGCTTTAACAACGGCCCTAGCAACGGCCCTAGCAACGGCCCTAACAAGGGCCCTATCAACGGCCCTAACAAGGGCCCTATCAACGGCCCTAACAAGCGCCCTAGCAACGGCCCTAGCAACGGCCCTAGCAACGGCCCTAGCAACGGCCCTAACGAGGGCCCTAGCAACGGCCCTAGCAACGGCCCTAGCAACGGCTCTAGCAACGGCCCTAACAAGGGCCCTAGCAACGGCCCTAGCAACGGCCCTAGCAACGGCCCTAAAAAGGGCCCTAGCAACGGCCCTAACAAGATCCCTAGCAACGGCCCTAACAAGGGCCCTAGCAACGGCCCTAGCAACGGCCCTAGCAACGGCCCTAGCAACGGCCCTAGCAACTGCCCTAACCACGGCCCTAGAAACGGCCCTAGCAACGGCCCTAACAACGGCCCTAGCAACAGCCCTAGCAACGGCCCTAACAACGGCCCAAACAACGGCCCTAGCAACGGCCCTAGCAACGGCCCTAGCAACGGCTTTAACAACGGCCCTAGCAACGGCCCTAGCAACGGCCCTAACAAGGGCCCTATCAACGGCCATAACAAGGGCCCTAGCAACCCCCCTAACAAGGGCCCTAGCAACGGCCCTAACAAGGGCCCTAGCAAAGGCCTTAACAAGGGCCCTAACAACGGCCCTAACAACGGCCCTAACAACGGCCCTAGCAACGGCCCTAGCAACGGACCTAGCTACGGCCCTAGCAACGGACCTAACAAGGGCCCTAGCAACGGCCCTAGCAACGGCCCTAGCAACGGCCCTAGCAACGGCCCTAACAAGGGCCCTAGCAACGGCCCTAGCAACGGCCTTAGCAACGGCCCTAGCAAGGGCCCTAGCAACGGCCCTAACAATGGCCCTAGCAACTGCCCTAACATGGGCCCTAGCAACGGCCCTAACAAGGGCCCTAGCAACGGCCCTAACAAGGGCCCTAGCAACGGCCCTAGCAACGGCCCTAGCTACGGCCCTAGCAACGGCCCTAGCAACGGCCCTAACAAGGGCCCTAGCAACGGCCCTAACAAGGGCCCTATTAACAGCCCTAGCAACGGCCCTAGCTACGGCCCTAGCAACGGCCCTAACAAGGGCCCTAGCAACGGCCCTAGCAACGGCCCTAGCAACGGCCCTTGCAACGGCCCTAACAAGGGCCCTAGCAACGGCCCTAGCAACGGCCCTAGCAACGGCCCTAGCAACGGCCCTAACAAGGGCCCTAGCAACGGCCCTAGCAACGGCCCTAGCAACGGCCCTAAAAAGGGCCCTAGCATCGGCCCTAACAAGGGCCCTAGCAACGGCCCTAACAAGAGCCCTAGCAACGGCCCTAGCAACGGCCCTAGCTACGGCCCTATAACGGCCCTAACAAGGGCCCTAGCAACGGCCCTAGCAACGGCCCTAGCAACGGCCCTAGCAACGGCCCTAACAAGGGCTTTAGCAACGGCCCTAGCAACGGCCATAACAAGGGCCCTAGAAACGGCCCTAGCAACGGCCCTAACAACGGCCCTAGCAACGGCCCTAACAAGGGCCCTAGCAACGGCCCTAACAACGGCCCTTGAAACGGCCCTAGGAACAACCCTAACAACGGCCCTAGCAACGGCCCTAGCAACGGCCCTAACAACGGCCCTAGCAACGGCCCTAACAAGGGCCCTAGCAACGGCCCTAGCAACGGCCCTAGCAACGGCCCTAGCAACGGCCCTAGCAACGGCCCTAACAAGGGCCCTAGCAACGGCCCTAACAAGGGCCCTAGCAACGGCCCTAGCAACGGCCCTAGCTACGGCCCTAGCAACGGCCCTAACAAGGGCCCTAGCAACGGCCCTAACAAGAGCCCTAGCAACGGCCCTAGCAACGGCCCTAGCTACGGCCCTATAACGGCCCTAACAAGGGCCCTAGCAACGGCCCTAGCAACGGCCCTAGCAACGGCCCTAGCAAAGGCCCTAACAAGGGCCCTAGCAACGGCCCTAGCAACGGCCATAACAAGGGCCCTAGAAACGGCCCTAGCAACGGCCCTAACAACGGCTCTAGCAACGGCCCTAACAAGGGCCCTAGCAACGGCCCTAACAACGGCCCTTGAAACGGCCCTAGGAACAACCCTAACAATGGCCCTAGCAAAGGCCCTAGCAACGGCCCTAACAACGGCCCTAGCAACGGCCCTAACAAGGGCCCTAGCAACGGCCCTAACAAGGGCCCTAGCAACGGCCCTAACAAGGGCCCTAGCAACGGCCCTAACAAGGGCTCTAGCAACGGCCCTAACAAGGGCCCTAGCAACGGCCCTAGCAACGGCCCTAGCTACGGCCCTAGCAACGGCCCTAACAAGGACCCTAGCAACGGCCCTAGCAACGGCCCTAGCAACGGCCCTAGCAACGGCCCTAACAAGGGCCCTAGCAACGGCCCTAGCAACTGCCCTAGCAACGGCCCTAGCAACGGCCCTAACAAGGGCCCTAGCAACGGCCCTAGCAACGGCCCTAGCAACGGCCCTAAAAAGGGCCCTAGCAACGGCCCTAACAAGGGCCCTAGCAACGGCCCTAGCTACGGCCCTAGCAACGGCCCTAACAAGGGCCCTAGCAACGGCCCTAGCAACGGCCCTAGCAACGGCCCTAGCAACGGCCCTAACAAGGGCCCTAGCAACGACCCTAGCAACGGCCCTAACAAAGGCCCTAGTAACGGCCCTAACAATGGCCCTAGCAACTGCCCTAACCACGGCCCTAGCAACCGCCCTAGCAACGGCCCTAACAACGGCCCTAGCAACGGCCCTAGCAACGGCCCTAACAACGGCCCAAACAACGGCCCTAGCAACGGCCCTAGCAATGGCCCTAGCAACGGCTTTAACAACGGCCCTAGCAACGGCCCTATCAATGGCCCTAACAAGGGCCCTAGCAACGGCCCTAACAAGGGCCCTAGCAACGGCCCAAACAAGGGCTCTAGCAACGGCCCTAACATTGGCCCTAGCAACGGCCCTAGCAACGGCCCTAGCAACGGCCCTAACAACGGCCCTGACAATGGTCCAAACAACAGCCCTGACAACGGCCCTAACAACGGCCCTAGCAACGGCCCTAGCAACGGCCCTAACAACGGCCCTAGCAACGGCCCTAACAAGGGCCCTAGCACCGGCCCTAACAACGGCCCTTGAAACGGCCCTAGGAACAACCCTAACAACGGCCCTAGCAACGGCCCTAGCAACGGCCCTAACAACGGCCCTAGAAACAGCCCTATCAACGGCCCTTGCAACCGCCCTAGCAACGGTCCTAGCAACGGCCCTAACAACGGCCCTAGCAATGGCCCTACCAACGGCCCTAACAACGGCCCTAACAACGGCCCTTGAAATGGCCCTAGGAACAACCCTAGCAACGGCCCTAGCAACGGCCCTAGCAACGGCCCTAACAACGGCCCTATCAACGGCCTTAACAAGGGCCCTAGCAACGGCCCTAACATCGGCCCTTGAAACGGCCCTAGCAACGGCCCTAACAAGGGCCCTAGCAACAGCCCAAACAAGGGCCCTAGCAACGGCCCTAGCAACGGCCCTAGCAACGGCCCTAGCAACGGCTTTAGCAACGGCCCTAACAACGGCCCTAGCAACGGCCCTAACAACGGCCCTAGCAACGGCCCTAACAACGGCCCTAGCAACGGCCCTAGCAACGGCCCTAGCAACGGCCCTAGCAACGGCCCTAGAAACGGCCCTAACAACGGCCCTAACAACGGCCCTAGAAACAGCCCTATCAACGGCCCTAGCATCGGCCCTAGCAACGGCCCTAACAAGGGCCGTAACAACGGCCCTAACAACAGCCCTAGCAACGGCCCTAACAAGGGCCCTAGCAACGGCCCTAACAACGGCCCTAGCAACGGCCCTAACAATGGCCCTAACTACGGCCCAAGGAACGGCCCTAACAACGGCCCTAGCAACGGCCCTAGAAACGGCCCTAGCAACGGCCCTAACAAAGGCCCTAGCAACGGCCTTAACAAAGGCCCTAGCAACGGCCCTAACAACGGCCCTAGCAACGGCCCTAACCACGGCCCTAGCAACCGCCCTAGCAACGGCCCTAACAACGGCCCTAGCAACGGCCCTAGCAACGGCCCTAACAACGGCCCAAACAACGGCCCTAGCAACGGCCCTAGCAATGGCCCTAGCAACGGCTTTAACAACGGCCCTAGCAACGGCCCTATCAATGGCCCTAACAAGGGCCCTAGCAACGGCCCTAACAAGGGCCCTAGCAACGGCCCAAACAAGGGCTCTAGCAACGGCCCTAACAATGGCCCTAGCAACGGCCCTAGCAACGGCCCTAGCAACGGCCCTAACAACGGCCCTGACAATGGTCCAAACAACAGCCCTGACAACGGCCCTAACAACGGCCCTAGCAACGGCCCTAGCAACGGCCCTAACAACGGCCCTAGCAACGGCCCTAACAAGGGCCCTAGCAACGGCCCTAACAACGGCCCTTGAAACGGCCCTAGGAACAACCCTAAAAACGGCCCTAGCAACGGCCCTAGCAACGGCCCTAACAACGGCCCTAGAAACAGCCCTATCAACGGCCCTTGCAACCGCCCTAGCAACGGTCCTAGCAACGGCCCTAACAACGGCCCTAGCAATGGCCCTACCAACGGCCCTAACAACGGCCCTAACAACGGCCCTTGAAATGGCCCTAGGAACAACCCTAGCAACGGCCCTAGCAACGGCCCTAGCAACGGCCCTAACAACGGCCCTATCAACGGCCTTAACAAGGGCCCTAGCAACGGCCCTAACATCGGCCCTTGAAACGGCCCTAGCAACGGCCCTAACAAGGGCCCTAGCAACAGCCCAAACAAGGGCCCTAGCAACGGCCCTAGCAACGGCCCTAGCAACGGCCCTAGCAACGGCTTTAGCAACGGCCCTAACAACGGCCCTAGCAACGGCCCTAACAACGGCCCTAGCAACGGCCCTAACAACGGCCCTAGCAACGGCCCTAGCAACGGCCCTAGCAACGGCCCTAGCAACGGCCCTAGAAACGGCCCTAACAACGGCCCTAACAACGGCCCTAGAAACAGCCCTATCAACGGCCCTAGCATCGGCCCTAGCAACGGCCCTAACAAGGGCCGTAACAACGGCCCTAACAACAGCCCTAGCAACGGCCCTAACAAGGGCCCTAGCAACGGCCCTAACAACGGCCCTAGCAACGGCCCTAACAATGGCCCTAACTACGGCCCAAGAACGGCCCTAACAACGGCCCTAGCAACGGCCCTAGAAACGGCCCTAGCAACGGCCCTAACAAAGGCCCTAGCAACGGCCTTAACAAAGGCCCTAACAACGGCCCTAACAACGGCCCTAGCAACGGCCCTAGAAACGACCCTAGCAACGGCCCTAGCAACGGCCCTAACAAAGGCCCTAGAAACCGCCCTAGCAACGGCCCTAGCAACGGCCCTAGCAACGGCCCTAACAACGGCCCTAGCAACGGCCCTAACAACGGCCCTAGCAACGGCCCTAGCAATGGCCCTAGCAACGGCCCTAGCAACGGCCCTAACAACGGCCCTAACAACGGCCCTAGCAACGGCCCTAAAAACTTAAAAACACTATACAACCTTAAACCCTAAACCTTAAAATATCCTAAATCATAAATCCTGAACAACCCTAAACACTAAATCATAAACAACCCTAAAAAAACATAATCAACTCTAAACGCTAAAACATAATCAACCCTAAACATTAAACAATCTTAAACGCTAAACCCTATACCCTAAACCTAAACCACCCTAAAACTTAAACAATCCTAAACCCTAAACCTTAAACCATAAACCCTAAATGTTAAACCATAAATCTAAGAATAACCATAACCCTAACCCTAACCCTAACCCTAACCCTAACCCTAACCATAACCATAACCCTAACCTTAACCCTAACCCTAACCCTAACACTAACCGTAACCATAACACTAAACTCTAAACCCTAAACCTAATCCACCCTAAACCTTAAACAATCCTAAACCATAAACCTTAAACCCTAAACCCTAAATCTAACGATAAACCTAAACCTGACCCTAAATCTAACCCTAACCCTAACCCTAACCCTAACCCTAACCCTAACCCTAACACTAACCCCTAACCTTTACCCTAACCCTAACCCTAACCCTAACACTAACCATTACCCTAACCCTAACCCTAACCCTAAACCTAACCCTAACCCTAACCCTAACCCTAACCCTAACACTAACCATAACCATAACACTAAACTCTAAACCCTAAACCTAATCCACCCTAAACTTTAAACAATCCTAAACCATAAACCTTAAACCCTAAACCCTAAATCTAACAATAAACCTAAACCTGACCCTAAATCTAACCCTAACTCTAACCCTAAACCTAACCCTGACCATAACCCTAAACCTAATCCTAACACTAACCATAACCCTAACCCTAACCCTAACCTTAACCCTAACCCTAACCCTAACCCTAACCCTAACCCTAACCCTAACCCTAACCCTAAACCTAACCCTAACCCCTTAACCTTAATTCCTAAATCCTAAACCCTGAACAACCATAAATCCTAAACCCTGAAGAACCCTAAATCATAAACCCTGAATAACCCTAAACACTAACCTCTAAACAACCCTAAACAACCCTAATCACTAAACCATAAACAACCCTAAACACTAAACCCTAAACAACCCTACACCCTAAACCTTAAACACTAAACCCTAAATAACCCTAAAACCTAAACCATTAACACTATACCCTAAACAACACTAAACATTAACCCAAAACAACCCTAAAACCTAAACCTTAAACACTAAAACTTAAACAACCCTAAACCCTAAACACTAAAGCCTAAACAACCGTAAACTTTTAATCCTAAACACTATACCCTAAATAACCCAAAACCTTAAACAATCCTAAAGTCTAAACCCTAAACCCTTAACCTAAACCACCCTAAATCTTAAACAATCCTAAACCCTAAACCTTAAACCCTAAACACTAAACCCTAAACCCTAAACCTAACAATAACCATAACCCTAACCCTAAACCCTAACCCTTACCCTAACCCTAACCCTAACCCTAATCCTAACCCTAACCCTAACCCTAAGCATTACCCTAATCCTAACCCTAACCCTAACCCTAACCCTAACCTAACCCTAACCCTAACCATAACCCTAACACTAACCCCTAACCCTTACCCTAACCCTAACCCTAAGCCTTACCCTAACCCTAACCCTAACCCTAACCCTAACCCTAACCCTAACACTAACCGTAACCATAACACTAAACTCTAAACCATAAACCTAATCCACCCTAAACCTTAAAAAATCCTAAACCATAAACCTTAAACCCTAAACCCTAAATCTAACAATAAACCTAAACCTGACCCTAAATCTAACCCTAACCCTAACCCTAATCCTAAACCTAACCCTGACCCTAACCCTAACCCTAACCCTAATCCTAACACTAATCATAACCCAAACACTAACCCTAACCCTAACCCAAAACCTAACCCTAAAACTCACACTATCCCTAATCCTAACACTAAACCCTAAACTTTAAATCTAACCCTAACCCTAACCCTACCCTTAACCCTAACCCTATCCCTAAACTAACCCTGACCCTAATCCTAACACTAACCCTATTTCTAATTCTAACCCTAACACTAATCCTAAACTAAAACCTAACCCCCTAATAATAACCCTAACACTAAACCTAACCCTAACCCTAACCCTAACCCTAAACCTAACCCTAACACTAACCCCTAACCCCTAACACTAACCCTAACCCTAACCCCTAACCCTAACCCTAAATTTAACCTTAACCCTAACCCTAACCCTAACCCAATCCCTAACCCTAACTATTACCCTAACACTAACACTACCCTTAACCCTAAACCTAACCTTAACCCTCACCCTAACCCTCACCTTAACCCTAAACCTAACCCTAACACTAACCCTAACACCCTAAATCCTAAACCTTAAACCCCGAAAAACCCGAAACACTAATTCCAAAAGCACCCTAAACCCTAAACTATAAACACAAAAGCTAAAAAACCCTAAACCCTAAACCCTAAACACTAAACCCTAAACAAGCCTAAACCCTAAAACCATTAACACTATACCCTAAACAACCCTAAACCCTTAACCCTAAACATTATACCCTAAACCCTAAAACACTATACAACTTTAAACCCTAAACCTTAAAATATCCTAAATCATAAATCCTGAACTACCCTAAACACTAAATTATAAACAACCCTAAAAAACCCTAAACAACTCTAAACGCTAAAACCTAAACAACCCTAACCATTAAACAATCTTAAACGCTAAATTCTATACCCTAAACCTAAACCACCCTAAAATTTAAACAATCCTAAACCCTAAACCTTAAACCGTAAACCCTAAATTTTAAACCATAAATCTAAGAATAACCATAACCCTAACCCTAAACCTAAACCTAAACCTAACCCTAACCCCAAACCTAACCTTAACCCCATAACCCTAACCCTAACCTTAAGCCTAACATAACCCCATAACCCTAACTCTAACCCTAACTCTAACCCTAACTCTAACCCTAATGCTAACCCTAACCCTAACCCTAACCATAACCCTAACCCATTAACCTTAATCCCTAAATCCTAAAACCTGAACAACCATAAATCCTAAACCCTGAACAACCCTAAATCATAAACCCTGAATAACCCTAAACACTAACCTCTAAACAACCCTAAACAACCCTAATCACTAAACCATAAACAACCCTAAACACTAAACCCTAAACAACCCTATACCCTAAACCTTAAACACTAAACCCTAAATAACCCTAAACCCTAAACCATTAACACTATACCCTAAACAACACTAAACACTTAACCCAAAACAACCCTAAAACCTAAACCTTAAACACTAAACCTTAAACAACCCTAAACCCTAAACACTAAACCCTAAACAACCCTAAACTTTTAACCCTAAACTCTATACCCTAAACAACCCTAAACCTTAAACAATCCTAAACTCTAAACCCTAAACCCTTAACGTAAACCACCCTAAATCTTAAACAATTCTAAACCCTAAACCTTAAACCCTAAACACTAAACCCTAAACCCTAAACCTAACAATAACCATAAACCTAACACTCACCCCTAACCCTTACCCTAACCCTAACTCTAATTCTAATCCTAACCCTAACCATAACCCTAACCCTAACCCTAACCCTAACCCTAAACCTAATCCTAACCCTAACCTTAACCCTAATCCTAACCCTAACCCTAACCCTAACCCTAACCGTAACCATAACACTAAACTCTAAACCGTAAACCTAATCCACCCTAAACCTTAAACAATCCTAAACCATAAAACTTAGACCCTAAATCCTAAATCTAACAATAAACCTAAACCTAACCCTAAATCTAACCCTAACCCTAACCCTAACCCTAAACCCTCCCTGACTTTAACCCTAACCCTAACCCTAACCCTAACCCTAAACCTAACCCTGACCCTAATCCTAACACTAACCCTATTTCTAACTCTAACCCTAACACTAATCCTAAACTTAAACCTAACCCCCTAATAATAACTCTAACCCTAACACTAACCCTAACCCTAACCCTAACCTAAACCTAAACCTAACCCTAACCCTAACCCAAACCCTAACACTAAACCCCTAACTTTTACCATAACCCTAACCCTAACCCTAACCCTAACCCTTACCATAACCCTAACCCTAACCCTAACCCCATCCCTAACCCTAACCCTAACCGTAACCATAACACTAAACTCTAAACCCTAAACCTAATCCACCCTAAACCTTAAACAATCCTAAACCATAAACCTTAAACCCTAAACCCTAAATCTAACAATAAACCTAAACCTAAACCTAAATCTAACCCTAAGCCTATCCCTAACCCTAAACCTAACCCTGACCCTAACCCTAACCCTAATCCTAACACTAACCATAACCCTAACCATAACATTAAGCCTAACCTTAACCCTAACCCTAACCCTAACCCTAACCCTAACCCTAACTCTAACCCTAACCCTAACCCTAACCGTAACCATAATACTAAACTCTAAACCCTAAACCTAATCTACCCTAAACCTTAAACAATCCTAAACCTTAAACCTTAAACCCTAAACCCTAAATCTAACAATAAACCTAAACCTAACCCTAAATCTAACCCTAACCCTAAACCTAAAGCTAAACCTAAACCTGACCCTAACCCTAACCCTAATAATAACACTAATCATAACCCAAACACTATCCCTAACCCTAACCCTAAACCTAACCCTAAACCTCACACTTTCCCTAATCTTAACACTAAACCCTAACCTTTAAATCTAACCCTAACCCTAACCCTACCCTTAACCCTAACCCTAACCATATCCCTAAACCTAACCTTGACCCTAATCCTAACACTAACCCTATTTCTAATTCTAACCCTAACACTAATCCTAAACTAAAACCTAACCCCCTAATAATAACCCTAACACTAAACCTAACCCTAACCCTAACCCTAACCCTAACACTAACCCCTAACCCCTAACACTAACCCTAACCCTAACCCCTAACCCTAACCCTAACCCTAACCCTAACCCTAACCTTAACCCTAACCCTAAACCTAACCCTAACCCTATCCCTAACCCTAACCCTTACCCTAACACTAACACTAACCTTAACCCTAACCCTAACCTTAACCCTCACCCTAACCCTCACCTTAACCCTAAACCTAACCCTAACACTAACCCTAACACCCTAAATCCTAAACCCTTAAACCCGAAAAACCTTAAACACTAATTCCAAAAGCACCCTTAACTTTAAACTATAAACACTAAACGCTAAAAAACCCTAAATCCTAAACCCTAAACACTAAACACTAAACAAGCCTAAACCCTAAAATCATTAACACTATACCCTAAACAACCCTAAACCCTTAACCCTAAACATTATACACTAAACCCTAAAACACTATACAACCTTAAACCCTAAACCTTAAAATATCCTAAATCATAAATCCTGAACAACCCTAAACACTAAATCATAAACAACCCTAAAAAACCCTAAACAACTCTAAACGCAAAAACCTAAACAACCCTAAATATTAAACAATCTTAAACGCTAAACCCTATACCCTAAACCTAAACCACCCTAAAACTTAAACAATCCTAAACCCTAAACCTTAAACCATAAACCCTAAAATTTAAACCTTAAATCTGAGAATAACCATAACCCTAACCCTAAACCTAAACCTAAACCTAACCCTAACCCCAACCCTAACCTTAACCCCTAAACCCTAACCCTAACCTTAAGCCTAACATAACCCCATAATCTTAACTCTAACCCTAACTCTAACCCTAATGCTAACCCTAACCCTAACCCTAACCATAACCCTAAACCCTTAACCTTAATCCCTAAATCCTAAACCCTGAACAACCATAAATCCTAAACCCTGAACAACCCTAAATAATAAACCCTGAATAACCCTAAACACTAACCTCTAAACAACCCTAAACAACCCTAATCACTAAACCATAAACAACCCTAAACACTAAATCCTAAACAACCCTATACCCTAAACCTTAAACACTAAACCCTAAATAACCCTAAACCCTAAACCATTAACACTATACCCTAAACAACAGTAAACACTAAACCCAAAACAACCCTAAAACCTAAACCTTAAACACTAAACATTAAACAACCCTAAACCCTAAACACTAAACCCTAAACAACCCTAAACTTTTAACCCTAAACACTATACCCTAAACAACCCTAAACCTTAAACAATCCTAAACTCTAAACCCTAAACCCTTAACGTAAACCACCCTAAATCTTAAACAATCCTAAACCCTAAACCTTAAACCCTAAACACTAAACCCTAAACCCTAAACCTAACAATAACCATAACCCTAAACCTAACCCCTAAAACTTACCCTCACCCTAACCCTAACCCTAATCCTAACCCTAACCCTAACCCTAACCCTAACCCTAACAATAACCCTAACCCTAAACCTAAACCTAATCCTAACCCTAACCTTAACCCTAATCCTAACCCTAACCATAACCCTAACCCTAACCGTAACCATAACACTAAACTCTAAACCCTAAACCTAATCCACCCTAAAACTTAAACAATCCTAAACCATAAACCTTAGACCCTAAATCCTAAATCTAACAATAAACCTAAACCTAAACCTAAATCTTACCCTAACCCTAACCCTAACCCTAAACCCTCCCTTATCCTAACCCTCACCCTAACCCTAACCCTAACCCTAAACCTAACCCTGACCCTAATCCTAACACTAACCCTATTTCTAATTCTAACCCTAAAAATAATCCTAAACTTAAACCTAACCCCCTAATAATAACCCTAACCCTAACACTAACCCTAACCCCTAACCCTAACCCTAACCCTAACCCTAACCCTAACCTAACCCTAACCCTAACCATAACCCTAACCATTACCCTAACCCTAACCCTAACCCTAACACTAACCGTAACCATAACACTAAACTCTAAACCCTAAACCTAATCCACCGTAAACCTTAAACAATCCTAAACCATAAACCTTAAACCCTAAACCCTAAATCTAACAATAAACCTAAACCTGACCCTAAATCTAACCCTAACCCTAACCGTAACCCTCACCCTAACCCTAAACCTAACCCTGACCCTAACCCTAACCCTAATCCTAACACTAACCATAACCCTAACCCTAACCCTAACCCTAACCTTAACCCTAACCCTAACCCTAACCCTAACCCTAACCCTAACCCTAACACTAACCCTAACGCTAACCCCTTAACCTTAATCCCTAAATCCTAAACCCTGAACAACCATAAATCCTAAACCCTGAACAACCCTAAATCATAAACCCTGAATAAACTAAACACTAACCTCTAAACAACCCTAAACAACCCTAATCACTAAACCATAAACAACCCTAAACATTAAACCCTAAAGAACCCTATACCCTAAACCTTAAACACTAAACCCTAAATAACCCTAAACCCTAAACCATTAACACTATACCCTAAACAACACTAAACACTAAACCCAAAACAACCCTAAAACCTAAACCTTACACACTAAACCTCAAAAAACCCTAAACCCTAAACACTAAACCCTAAACAACCCTAAACTTTTAACCCTAAACACTATACCCTAAACAACCTAAACCTTAAACAATCTTAAACTCTAAACCCTAAACCCTTAACCTAAACCACCCTAAATCTTAAACAATCCTAAACCCTAAACCTTAAACCCTAAACACTAAACCCTAAACCCTAAACCTAACAATAACCATAACCCTAAACCTAACCCCTAACCCTTACTCTAACCCTAACCCTAACCCTAATCCTAACCCTAAACCTAACCCTAACCCTAACCATAACCCTAACCCTAACCCTAACCCTAAACCTAATCCTAACCCTAACCTTAACCCTAATCCTAAACCTAACCCTAACCCTAACCCTAACCGTAACCATAACACTAAACTTTAAACCCTAAACCTAATCCATCCTAAACCTTAAACAATCCTAAACCATAAACCTTAGACCCGAAATCCTAAATCTAACAATAAACCTAAACCTAACCCTAAATCTAACCCTAACCCTAACCCTAACCCTAAAGCCTCCCTGACCCTAACCCTAACCCTAACCCTAACCCTAAACCTAACCCTGACCCTAATCCTAACACTAACCCTATTTCTAATTCTAACCCTAACACTAATCCTAAACTTAAACCTAACCCCCTAATAATAACCCTAACCCTAACACTAACCCTAACCCCTAACCCTAACCCTAACCCTAACCCTAACCTAACGCTAACCCTAACCCTTACCCTAACCCTAACACTAACCCCTAACACTTACCCTAACCCTAACCCTAACCCTGACCATTACCCTAACCCTAACCCTAACCCTAACCCAAACCCTAACACTAACTGTAACCATAACACTAAACTCTAAACCCTAAACCTAATCCACCCTAAACATTAAACAATCCTAAACCATGAACCTTAAACCCTAAACCTTAAATCTAACAATAAACCTAAACCTGACCCTAAATCTAACCCTAACCCTAACCCTAACCATAAACCTAACCCTGACCCTAAACCTAACCCTAATCCTAACACTAACCATAACCCTAACCCTAGGCCTAACACTAACCTTAACCCTAACCCTAACCCTAAACCTAACCCTAACCCTAACCCTAACCCTAACCCTAACCCTAACCGTAACCATAATACTAAACTCTAAACCCTAAACCTAATCCACCCTAAACCTTAAACAATCCTAAACCATAAACCTTAAATCCTAAACCCTAAATCTAACAATAAACATAAACCTATCACTTAATCTAACCCTAACCCTAACCCTAACCCTAAACCTAACCCTGACCCTAACCCTAACCCTAATCCTAACACTAACCATAACCCTAGCCCTAACCCTAACCCTAACCCCTAACCCCTAACACTAACCCTGACCCTAACCCCTAACCCTAACCCTAACCCTAACCTAACCCTAACACTAACCCTAACCCTAACCCTAACCCTAACCCTAACCCTATCCCTAACCCTAACCCTTACCCTAACACTAACACTAAACTTAACCCTAACCCTAACCTTAACCCTCACCCTAACCCTCACCCTAACCCTCACCCTAACCCTAAACCTAACCCTAACACTAACCCTAACACCCTAAATCCTAAACCCTAAACCCAGAAAAACTCTAAGCACTAATTCCAAAAGCACCCTAAACCCTAAACTCTAAACACTAAACGCTAAAAAACCCTAAACCCTAAACCCTAAACACTAAACCCTAAACAAGCCTAAACCCTAAAACCATTAACACTATACCCTAAACACCCTAAACCCTTAACCCTAAACATTATAGCCTAAACCCTAAAACACTATACAACCTTAAACCCTAAACCTTAAAATATCCTAAATCATAAATCCTGAACAACCCTAAACACTAAATCATAAACAACCCTAAAAAAACATAATCAACTCTAAACGCTAAAACATAATCAACCCTAAACATTAAACAATCTTAAACGCTAAACCCTATACCCTAAACCTAAACCACCCTAAAATTTAAACAATCCTAAACCCTAAACCTTAAACCATAAACCCTAAATTTTAAACCATAAATCTAAGAATAACCATAACCCTAACCCTAACCCTAAACCTAAACCTAACCCTAACCCCAACCCTAACCTTAACCCCATAACCCTAACCCTAACCTTAAGCCTAACATAACCCCATAACCCTAACTCTAACCCTAACTCTAACCCTAATGCTAACCCTAACCCTAACCCTAACCCTAACCCCTTAACCTTAATCTCTAAATCCTAAACCCTGAACAACCATAAATCCTAAACCCTGAACAACCCTAAATCATAAACCCTGAATAACCCTAAACACTAACCTCTAAACAACCCTAAACAACCCTAATCACTAAACCATAAACAACCCTAAACACTAAACCCTAAACAACCCTATACCTTAAACCTTAAACACTAAACCCTAAATAACCCTAAACCCTAAACCATTAACACTATACCCTAAACAACACTAAACACTAAACCCAAAACAACCCTAAAACCTAAACCTTAAACACTAAACCTTAAACAACCCTAAACCCTAATCACTAAACCGTAAACAACCCTAAACTTTTAACCCTAAACACTATACCTTAAACAAACCTAAACCTTAAACAATCCTAAACTCTAAACCCTAAACCCTTAACCTAAACCACCCTAAATCATAAACAATCCTAAACCCTAAACCTTAAACCGTAAACACTAAACTCTAAACCCTAAACCTAACAATAACCATAACCCTAACCCTAACCCCTAACCCTTACCCTAAACCTAACCCTAACCCTAATCCTAAACCTAACCCTAACTCTAACCCTAACCCTAACCCTAAACCTAAACCTAACCCTAACCTTAACCCTAATCCTAACTCTAACCCTAACCCTAACCGTAACCCTAACCCTAAACCTAATCCTAACCCTAACCCTAACCCTAACCCTAACCCTAACCCTAACGCTAACCCTATCCCTAACCCTAAACCTAATCCTAACCCTAATCTTAACCCTAATCCTAACCCTAACCCTAACCCTAACCGTAATCATAACACTAAACTCTAAACCCTAAACCTAATCCACCCTAAACCTTAAACAATCCTAAACCATAAACCTTAGACCCTAAATCCTAAATCTAACAATAAACCTAAACCTAACCCTAAATCTAACCCTAACCCTAACCCTAACCCTAAACCCTGCCTGACCCTAACCCTAACCCTAACCCTAAACCTAACCCTGACCCTAATCCTAACACTAACCCTATTTCTAATTCTAACCCTAACACTAATCATAAACTTAAACCTAACCCCCTAATTATAACCCTAACCCTTTCACTAACCCTAACCCTTAAACCTAACCCTAACCCTAACCCTAACCCTAACCTAACCCTAACCCTAACCCTAACCCTAACCCTAACCCTAACCTAACCCTAACCCTAACCCTAACCCTAACACAAACCCTAACACTAACCCCCTAACTTTTACCCTAACCCTAACCCTAACCCTAAACCTAACCCTTACCATAACCCTAACCCTAAACCTAACTCCATCCCTAACTCTAACCCTAACCGAAACCATAACACTAAACTCTAAACCCTAAACCTAATCCACCCTAAACTTTAAACAATCCTAAACCATAAACCTTAAACCCTAAAACCTAAATCTAACAATAAACCTAAACCTAACCCTAAATCTAACCCAAACCCTATCCCTAACCCTAAACCTAACCCTGACCCTAACCCTAACCCTAATCCTAACACTAACCATAACCCTAACCCTAACACTAACCCTAACCTTAACCCTAACCCTAACCCTAACCCTAACCCTAACTCTAACCCTAACCCTAACCATAACCGTAACCATAGTACTAAACTCTAAACCCTAAACCTAATCCACCCTTAAACTTAAACAATCCTAAACCATAAACCTTAAACCCTAAACCCTAAATCTAACAATAAACCTAAACCTAACCCTAAATCTAACCCTAACCCTAAACCTAACCCTAACCCTAAACATAAACCTTACCCTAACCCTAATCCTAATCCTAACACTAATCATAACCCAAACACTAACCCTAAACCTAACCCTAAACCTAACCCTAAACCTCACACTATCCCTAATCCTAACACTAAACCCTAAACTTTAATTCTAACCCTAACTTTAACCCTACCCTTAACCCTAACCCTAACCATATTTCTAAACCTAACCCTGACCCTAATCCTAACACTAACCCTATTTCTAATTATAACCCTAACACTCATCCTAAACTAAAACCTAACACCCTAATAATAACCCTAACACTAAACCTAACCCTAACCCTAACCCTAACCCTAACCCTAACACTAACCCTAACCCCTAACACTAACCCTAACCCAAACCCCTAACCCTAACCCTAACCCTAACCTTAACCCTAACCCTAACCCTAACCATAAACCTATCCCTAACCCTAACCCTTATTCTAACACTAACACTAACATTAACCCTAACCCTAACCTTAACCCTCACCCTAACCCTCACCTTAACCCTAAACCTAACCCTAACACTAACCCTTACTCCCTAAATCCTAAACCCCAAACCCCGAAAAATCCTAAACACTAATTCCAAAAGCACCCTAAACCCTAAACTATAAACACTAAACGATAAAAATCCCTAAACCCTAAACCCTAAACACTAAACCCTAAACAAGCCTAAACCCTAAAACCATTAACACTATACCCTAAACAACCCTAAACCCTTAACACTAAACATTATACCCTAAAACCTAAAACACTATACAACCTTAAACCCTAAACCTTAAAATATCCTAAATCATAAATCCTGAACAACCCTAAACACTAAATCATAAACAACCCTAAAAAACCCTAAACAACTCTAAACGCTAAACCTAAACAACCCTAAACATTAAACAATCTTAAACGCTAAACCCTATACCCTAAACCTAAACCACCCTAAAACTTAAACAATCCTAAACCCTAAACCTTAAACCATAAACCCTAAATTTTAAACCATAAATCTAAGAATAACCATAACCCTAACCCTAACCCTAAACCTAAACCTAACCCTAACCCCAACCCTAACCTTAACCTCATAACCCTAACCCTAACCTTAAGCCTAACATAACCCCATAACCTTAACTCTAACCCTAACTCTAATCCTAATGCTAAGCCTAACCCTAACCCTAACCCTAACCCTAACCTTAACCCCTTAACCTTAATCCCTAAATCCTAAACCCTGAACAACCATAAATCCTAAACCCTGAACAACCCTAAATCATAAACCCTGAATAACCCTAAACACTAACCTCTAAACAACCCTAAACAACCCTAATCACTAAACCATAAACAACCCTAAACACTAAACCCTAAACAACCCTATACCTTAAACCTTAAACACTAAACCCTAAATAACCCTAAACCCTAAACCATTAACACTATACCCTAAACAACACTAAACACTAAACCCAAAACAACTCTAAAACCTAAACCTTAAACACTAAACCTTAAACAACCCTAAACCCTAAACACTAAACCCTAAACAACCCTAAACTTTTAACCCTAAACACTATACCCTAAACAACCCTAAACCTTAAACAATCCTAAACTCTAAACCCTAAACTCGTAACCTAAACCACCCTAAATCTTAAACAATCCTAAACCCTAAACCTTAAACCCTAAACACTAAACCCTAAACCCTAAACCTAACAATAACCATAACCCTAACCCTAACCCCTAACCCTTACCCTAACCCTAACCCTAACCCTAACCCTAACCCTAACCCTAACCCTAACCCTAACCCTAACCCTAACCCTAACCCTAACCCTAACCCTAAACCTAAACCTAATCCTAACCCTAAACTTAACCCTAATCCTAACCCTAACCCTAACACTAACCCTAACCGTAACCATAACACTAAACTCTAAACCCTAAACCTAATCCACCCTAAACCTTAAACAATCCTAAACCATAAACCTTAGACCCTAAATCCTAAATCTAACAATAAACCTAAACCTAACCCTAAATCTAACCCTAACCCTAATCCTAAACCTAAACCCTCCCTGACCCTAACCCTAACCCTAACCCTAACCCTAACCCTGAACCTAATCCTGACCCTAATCCTAACACTAACCCTATTTCTAATTCTAACCCTAACACTAATCCTAAACTTAAACCTAACCCCCTAATAATAACCCTAACCCTAACACTAACACTAACCCCTAACCCTAACCCTAACCCTAAGCCTAACCCTAACCTAACCCTAACCC
>NC_137966.1:30236190-30246190 GCF_963924665.1 Micromys minutus | reverse complement strand
AACAACCCTAAACCCTAAACACTAAAGCCTAAACAACCCTAAACTTTTAACCCTAAATACTACCCTAAACAACCCTAAACCTTAAACAATCTTAAAGTCTAAACCCTAAACCCTTAACCTAAACCACCCTAAATCTTAAACAATCCTAAACCCTAAACCTTAAACCCTAAACACTAAACCCTAAACCCTAAACCTAAAAATAACCATAACCCTAACCCTAACACCTAACCCTTACCCTAACCCTAACCCTAACCCTAATCCTAACCCTAACCCTAACCCTAACCCTAACCCTAACCCTAACCCTAACTCTAAACCTAATCCTAACCCTAACCTTAACCCTATTCCTAACCCTAACCCTAACCCTAACCGTAACCATAACACTAAACTCTAAACCCTAAACCTAATCAACCCTAAACCTTAAACAATCCTAAACCATAAACCTTAGACCCTAAATCCTAAATCTAACAATAAACATAAACCTAACCCTAAATCTAACCCTAACCCTAACCCTAACCCTAAACCCTCCCTGACCCTAACCCTAACCCTAACCCTAAACCTAACCCTAATCCTAAACCTAACCCTGACCCTAATCCTAACACTAACCCTATTTCTAATTCTAACCCTAACACTAATCCTAAACGTAAACCTAACCCCCTAATAATAACCCTAACCCTAACACTAACCCTAACCCCTAACCTTAACCCTAACCCTAACCCTAACCCTAACCCTAACCCTAACACTAACCCCTAACCCTTACCCTAACCCTAACCCTAACCCTAACTCTAACCATTACCCTAACCCTAACCCTAACCTAACCCTAACCCTAACCCTAACACTAAACGTAACCATAACACTAAACTCTAAACCCTAAACCTAATCCACCCTAAACCTTAAACAATCCTAAACCATAAACCTTAAACCCTAAACCCTAAATCTAACAATAAACCTAAACCTGACCTTAAATCTAACCCTAACCCTAACCCTAACCCTAAACCTTACCCTGACCCTAACCCTAACCCTAATCCTAACACTAACCATAACCCTAACCCTAACCCTAACCTTAACCCTAACCCTAACCCTAACCCTAACCCTAACCCTAAACCTAACCCTAACCCCTTAACCTTAATCCCTAAATCCTAAACCGTGAACAACCATAAATCCTAAACCCTGAACAACCCTAAATCATAAATCCTGAATAACTCTAAACACTAACCTCTAAACAACCCTAAACAACCCTAAACAACCCTAATCACTAAACCATAAACAACCCTAAACACTAAACCCTAAAGAACCCTATACCCTAAACCTTAAACACTAAACCCTAAATAACCCTAAACCCTAAACCATTAACACTATACCCTAAACAACACTAAACACTAAACCCAAAACAACCCTAAAACCTAAACCTTAAACACTAAAACTTAAACAACCCTAAACCCTAAACACTAAAGCCTAAACAACCCTAAACTTTTAACCCTAAATACTACCCTAAACAACCCTAAACCTTAAACAATCTTAAAGTCTAAACCCTAAACCCTTAACCTAAACCACCCTAAATCTTAAACAATCCTAAACCCTAAACCTTAAACCCTAAACACTAAACCCTAAACCCTAAACCTAACAATAACCATAACCCTAACCCTAACCCCTAACCCTTACCCTAATCCTAACCCTAACCCTAATCCTAACCCTAACCCTAACCCTAACCCTAACCCTAACTCTAAACCTAATCCTAACCCTAACCTTAACCCTAATCCTAACCCTAACCCTAACCCTAACCGTAACGATAACACTAAACTCTAAACCCTAAACCTAATCCACCCTAAACCTTAAACAATCCTAAACCATAAACCTTAGACCCTAAATCCTAAATCTAACAATAAACATAAACCTAACTCTAAATCTAACCCTAACCCTAACCCTAACCCTAAACCCTCCCTGACCCTAACCCTAACCCTAACCCTAACCCTAACCCTAACCCTAACCCTAAACCTAATGCTGACCCTAATCCTAACACTAACCCTATTTCTAATTCTAACCCTAACACTAATCCTAAACGTAAACCTAACCCCCTAATAATAACCCTAACACTAACACTAACCCTAAACCCTAACCTTAACCCTAACCCTAACCCTAACCCTAACCCTAACACTAACCCCTAACCCTTACGCTAACCCAAACCTAACTCTAACCCTAACCATTACCCTAACCCTAACCCTAACCCTAACCCTAACCTAACCCTAACCCTAACCCTAACACTAAACGTAACCATAACACTAAACTCTAAACCCTAAACCTAATCCACCCTAAACCTTAAACAATCCTAAACCATAAACCTTAAACCCTAAACCGTAAATCTAACAATAAACCTAAACCTGACCCTAAATCTAACCCTAACCCTAACCCTAACCCTAAACCTAACCCTGACCCTAACCCTAACCCTAATCCTAACACTAACCATAACCCTAACCCTAACCCTAACCTTAACCCTAACCCTAACCCTAACCCTAACCCTAACCCTAACCCTAACTCCTTAACCTTAATCCCTAAATCCTATTCCCTGAACAACCATAAATTTTAAACCCTGAATAACCCTAAACACTAACCTCTAAACAACCCTACACAACCCTAATCACTAAACCATAAACAACCCTAAACACTAAACCCTAAAGAACCCTATACCCTAAACCTTAAACACTAAACCCTAAATAACCCTAAACCCTAAACCATTAACACTATACCCTAAACAACACTAAACACTAAACCCAAAACAACCCTAAAACCTAAACCTTAAACACTGAAACTTAAACAACCCTAAACCCTAAACACTAAAGCCTAAACAACCCTAAACTTTTAACCCTAAATACTACCCTAAACAACCCTAAACCTTAAACAATCTTAAAGTCTAAACCCTAAACCCTTAACCTAAACCACCCTAAATCTTAAACAATCCTAAACCCTAAACCTTAAACCCTAAACACTAAACCCTAAACCCTAAACCTAACAATAACCATAACCCTAACCCTAACCACTAACCCTTACCCTAATCCTAACCCTAACCCTAATCCTAACCCTAACCCTAACCCTAACCCTAACCCTAACTCTAAACCTAATCCTAACCCTAACCTTAACCCTAATCCTAACCCTAACCCTAACCCTAACCGTAACGATAACACTAAACTCTAAAACCTAAACCTAATCCACCCTAAACCTTAAACAATCCTAAACCATAAACCTTAGACCCTAAATCCTAAATCTAACAATAAACATAAACCTAACTCTAAATCTAACCCTAACCCTAACCCTAACCCTAAACCCTCCCTGACCCTAACCCTAACCCTAACCCTAACCCTAACCCTAACCCTAAACCTAATGCTGACCCTAATCCTAACACTAACCCTATTTCTAATTCTAACCCTAACACTAATCCTAAATGTAAACCTAACCCCCTAATAATAACCCTAACACTAACACTAACCCTAAACCCTAACCTTAACCCTAACCCTAACCCTAACCCTAACCCTAACACTAACCCCTAACCCTTACGCTAACCCAAACCTAACTCTAACCCTAACCATTACCCTAACCCTAACCCTAACCCTAACCCTAACCTAACCCTAACCCTAACCCTAACACTAAACCTAACCATAACACTAAACTCTAAACCCTAAACCTAATCCACCCTAAACCTTAAACAATCCTAAACCATAAACCTTAAACCCTAAACCCTAAATCTAACAATAAACCTAAACCTGACCCTAAATCTAACCCTAACCCTAACCCTAACCCTAAACCTAACCCTGACCCTAACCCTAACCCTAATCCTAACACTAACCATAACCCTAACCCTAACCCTAACCCTAACCTTAACCCTAACCCTAACCCTAACCCTAACCCTAACTCCTTAACCTTAATCCCTAAATCCTATTCCCTGAACAACCATAAATTTTAAACCCTGAATAACCCTAAACACTAACCTCTAAACAACCCTACACAACCCTAATCACTAAACCATAAACAACCCTAAACACTAAACCCTAAACAACCCTATACCCTAAACCTTAAACACTAAACCCTAAATAAACCTAAACCCTAAACCATTAACACTATACCCTAAACAACACTAAACATTAACCCAAAACAACCCTAAAACCTAAACCTTAAACACTAAAACTTAAAAAAACCTAAACACTAAACACTAAAGCCTAAACAACCCTAAACTTTTAACCCTAAACACTATACCCTAAACAACCCTAAACTTTAAACAATCCTAAAGTCTAAACCCTAAACCCTTAACCTAAACCACCCTAAATCTTAAACAATCCTAAACCCTAAACCTTAAACCCAAAACACTAAACCCTAAACCCTAATCCTAACACTAACCATAACCCTAACCCTAACCCTAACCCTAACCCTTACCCTAACCCTAACCCTAACCCTAACCCTAACCCTAACCCTAACCCTAACCCTAACCCTAACCCTAATTCTAACCCTAACTCTAAACCTAATCCTAACCCTAACCTTAACCGTAATCCTAACCCTAACCCTAACCCTAACCCTAACCGTAACCATAACACTAAACTCTAAACCCTAAACCTAATCCACCCTAAACCTTAAACAATCCTAAACCATAAACCTTAGACCCTAAATCCTAAATCTAAGAATAAAACTAAACCTAAACCTAAATCTAACCCTAACCCTAACCCTAACCCTAAACCCTCCCTGACCCTAACCCTAACCTTAACCCTAACTCTAACCCTAACCCTAAACCTAACCCTGACCCTAATCCTAACACTAACCTTATTTCTAATTCTAACCCTAACACTAATCCTAAACTTAAACCTAACCCCCTAATAATAACCCTAACCCTAACACTAACCCTAACCCCTAATCTTAACCCTAACCCTAACCATAACCCTAACCCTAACACTAACCCCTAACCCTTACCCTAACCCTAACCCTAACCCTAACCCTAACCATTACCCTAACCCTAACCCTAACCCTAACCCTAACACTAACCGTAACCATAACACTAAACTCTAATTCCTAAAACTAATCCACCCTAAACCTTAAACAATCCTAAACCATAAACCTTAAACCCTAAACCCTACATCTAACAATAAACCTAAACCTAACCCTAAATCTAACCCTAACCCTAACCCTAACCCTAAACCCTCCCTGACCCTAACCCTAACCCTAACCCTAAACCTAACCCTAATCCTAAACCTAACCCTGACCCTAATCCTAACACTAACCCTATTTCTAATTCTAACCCTAACACTAATCCTAAACGTAAACCTAACCCCCTAATAATAACCCTAACCCTAACACTAACCCTAACCCCTAACCTTAACCCTAACCCTAACCCTAACCCTAACCCTAACCCTAACCCTAACACTAACCCCTAACCCTTACCCTAACCCTAACCCTAACCCTAACTCTAACCATTACCCTAACCCTAACCCTAACCTAACCCTAACCCTAACCCTAACACTAAACGTAACCATAACACTAAACTCTAAACCCTAAACCTAATCCACCCTAAACCTTAAACAATCCTAAACCATAAACCTTAAACCCTAAACCCTAAATCTAACAATAAACCTAAACCTGACCTTAAATCTAACCCTAACCCTAACCCTAACCCTAAACCTTACCCTGACCCTAACCCTAACCCTAATCCTAACACTAACCATAACCCTAACCCTAACCCTAACCTTAACCCTAACCCTAACCCTAACCCTAACCCTAACCCTAAACCTAACCCTAACCCCTTAACCTTAATCCCTAAATCCTAAACCGTGAACAACCATAAATCCTAAACCCTGAACAACCCTAAATCATAAATCCTGAATAACTCTAAACACTAACCTCTAAACAACCCTAAACAACCCTAAACAACCCTAATCACTAAACCATAAACAACCCTAAACACTAAACCCTAAAGAACCCTATACCCTAAACCTTAAACACTAAACCCTAAATAACCCTAAACCCTAAACCATTAACACTATACCCTAAACAACACTAAACACTAAACCCAAAACAACCCTAAAACCTAAACCTTAAACACTAAAACTTAAACAACCCTAAACCCTAAACACTAAAGCCTAAACAACCCTAAACTTTTAACCCTAAATACTACCCTAAACAACCCTAAACCTTAAACAATCTTAAAGTCTAAACCCTAAACCCTTAACCTAAACCACCCTAAATCTTAAACAATCCTAAACCCTAAACCTTAAACCCTAAACACTAAACCCTAAACCCTAAACCTAACAATAACCATAACCCTAACCCTAACCCCTAACCCTTACCCTAATCCTAACCCTAACCCTAATCCTAACCCTAACCCTAACCCTAACCCTAACCCTAACCCTAACTCTAAACCTAATCCTAACCCTAACCTTAACCCTAATCCTAACCCTAACCCTAACCCTAACCGTAACGATAACACTAAACTCTAAACCCTAAACCTAATCCACCCTAAACCTTAAACAATCCTAAACCATAAACCTTAGACCCTAAATCCTAAATCTAACAATAAACATAAACCTAACTCTAAATCTAACCCTAACCCTAACCCTAACCCTAAACCCTCCCTGACCCTAACCCTAACCCTAACCCTAACCCTAACCCTAACCCTAACCCTAAACCTAATGCTGACCCTAATCCTAACACTAACCCTATTTCTAATTCTAACCCTAACACTAATCCTAAACGTAAACCTAACCCCCTAATAATAACCCTAACACTAACACTAACCCTAAACCCTAACCTTAACCCTAACCCTAACCCTAACCCTAACCCTAACACTAACCCCTAACCCTTACGCTAACCCAAACCTAACTCTAACCCTAACCATTACCCTAACCCTAACCCTAACCCTAACCCTAACCTAACCCTAACCCTAACCCTAACACTAAACGTAACCATAACACTAAACTCTAAACCCTAAACCTAATCCACCCTAAACCTTAAACAATCCTAAACCATAAACCTTAAACCCTAAACCGTAAATCTAACAATAAACCTAAACCTGACCCTAAATCTAACCCTAACCCTAACCCTAACCCTAAACCTAACCCTGACCCTAACCCTAACCCTAATCCTAACACTAACCATAACCCTAACCCTAACCCTAACCCTAACCTTAACCCTAACCCTAACCCTAACCCTAACCCTAACCCTAACCCTAACCCCTTAACCTTAATCCCTAAATCCTATTCCCTGAACAACCATAAATTTTAAACCCTGAATAACCCTAAACACTAACCTCTAAACAACCCTACACAACCCTAATCACTAAACCATAAACAACCCTAAACACTAAACCCTAAAGAACCCTATACCCTAAACCTTAAACACTAAACCCTAAATAACCCTAAACCCTAAACCATTAACACTATACCCTAAACAACACTAAACACTAAACCCAAAACAACCCTAAAACCTAAACCTTAAACACTAAAACTTAAACAACCCTAAACCCTAAACACTAAAGCCTAAACAACCCTAAACTTTTAACCCTAAATACTACCCTAAACAACCCTAAACCTTAAACAATCTTAAAGTCTAAACCCTAAACCCTTAACCTAAACCACCCTAAATCTTAAACAATCCTAAACCCTAAACCTTAAACCCTAAACACTAAACCCTAAACCCTAAACCTAACAATAACCATAACCCTAACCCTAACCCCTAACCCTTACCCTAATCCTAACCCTAACCCTAATCCTAACCCTAACCCTAACCCTAACCCTAACCCTAACCCTAACTCTAAACCTAATCCTAACCCTAACCTTAACCCTAATCCTAACCCTAACCCTAACCCTAACCGTAACGATAACACTAAACTCTAAACCCTAAACCTAATCCACCCTAAACCTTAAACAATCCTAAACCATAAACCTTAGACCCTAAATCCTAAATCTAACAATAAACATAAACCTAACTCTAAATCTAACCCTAAACCTAACCCTAACCCTAAACCCTCCCTGACCCTAACCCTAACCCTAACCCTAACCCTAACCCTAACCCTAAACCTAATGCTGACCCTAATCCTAACACTAACCCTATTTCTAATTCTAACCCTAACACTAATCCTAAACGTAAACCTAACCCCCTAATAATAACCCTAACACTAACACTAACCCTAAACCCTAACCTTAACCCTAACCCTAACCCTAACCCTAACCCTAACACTAACCCCTAACCCTTACGCTAACCCAAACCTAACTCTAACCCTAACCATTACCCTAACCCTAACCCTAACCCTAACCCTAACCTAACCCTAACCCTAACCCTAACACTAAACGTAACCATAACACTAAACTCTAAACCCTAAACCTAATCCACCCTAAACCTTAAACAATCCTAAACCATAAACCTTAAACCCTAAACCCTAAATCTAACAATAAACCTAAACCTGACCCTAAATCTAACCCTAACCCTAACCCTAACCCTAAACCTAACCCTGACCCTAACCCTAACCCTAATCCTAACACTAACCATAACCCTAACCCTAACCCTAACCCTAACCTTAACCCTAACCCTAACCCTAACCCTAACCCTAACCCTAACCCTAACTCCTTAACCTTAATCCCTAAATCCTATTCCCTGAACAACCATAAATTTTAAACCCTGAATAACCCTAAACACTAACCTCTAAACAACCCTACACAACCCTAATCACTAAACCATAAACAACCCTAAACACTAAACCCTAAACAACCCTATACCCTAAACCTTAAACACTAAACCCTAAATAAACCTAAACCCTAAACCATTAACACTATACCCTAAACAACACTAAACATTAACCCAAAACAACCCTAAAACCTAAACCTTAAACACTAAAACTTAAAAAAACCTAAACACTAAACACTAAAGCCTAAACAACCCTAAACTTTTAACCCTAAACACTATACCCTAAACAACCCTAAACTTTAAACAATCCTAAAGTCTAAACCCTAAACCCTTAACCTAAACCACCCTAAATCTTAAACAATCCTAAACCCTAAACCTTAAACCCAAAACACTAAACCCTAAACCCTAATCCTAACACTAACCATAACCCTAACCCTAACCCTAACCCTAACCCTTACCCTAACCCTAACCCTAACCCTAACCCTAACCCTAACCCTAACCCTAACCCTAACCCTAACCCTAATTCTAACCCTAACTCTAAACCTAATCCTAACCCTAACCTTAACCGTAATCCTAACCCTAACCCTAACCCTAACCCTAACCGTAACCATAACACTAAACTCTAAACCCTAAACCTAATCCACCCTAAACCTTAAACAATCCTAAACCATAAACCTTAGACCCTAAATCCTAAATCTAAGAATAAAACTAAACCTAAACCTAAATCTAACCCTAACCCTAACCCTAACCCTAAACCCTCCCTGACCCTAACCCTAACCTTAACCCTAACTCTAACCCTAACCCTAAACCTAACCCTGACCCTAATCCTAACACTAACCTTATTTCTAATTCTAACCCTAACACTAATCCTAAACTTAAACCTAACCCCCTAATAATAACCCTAACCCTAACACTAACCCTAACCCCTAACCTTAACCCTAACCCTAACCCTAACCCTAACCCTAACCCTAACACTAACCCCTAACCCTTACCCTAACCCTAACCCTAACCCTAACCCTAACCATTACCCTAACCCTAACCCTAACCCTAACCCTAACCCTAACACTAACCGTAACCATAACACTAAACTCTAATTCCTAAAACTAATCCACCCTAAACCTTAAACAATCCTAAACCATAAACCTTAAACCCTAAACCCTACATCTAACAATAAACCTAAACCTAACCCTAAATCTAACCCTAACCCTAACCCTAACCCTAAACCTAACCCTGACCCTAACCCTAACCCTAATCCTAACACTAACCATAACCCTAACCCTAAACCTAACCCTAACCTTAACCCTAACCCTAACCCTAACCCTAACCCTAACCCTAACCTTAACCCTAACCC
>NC_137966.1:30226190-30228690 GCF_963924665.1 Micromys minutus | reverse complement strand
CCTAACCCTAACCTTAACCCTACTCCTAACCCTAACCCTAACCCTAACCCTAACCGTAACCATAACACTAAACTCTAAACCCTAAACCTAATCCACCCTAAACCTAAAACAATCCTAAACCATAAACCTTAGACCCTAAATTCTAAATCTAACAATAAACCTAAACCTAACCCTAAATATAACCCTAACCCTAACCCTAACACTAAAACCTCCCTGACCCTAACCCTAACCCTAACCCTAACCCTAAACCTAACCCTGACCCTAATCCTAACACTAACCCTATTTCTAATTCTAACCCCAACACTAATCCTAAACTTAAACCTAACCCCCTAATAATAACCCTAACCCTAACACTAACCCTAACCCCTAACCCTAACCCTAACCTAACCCTAAACCTAACCCTAACCCTAACACAAACCCTAACACTAACCCACTAACTTTTACCCTAACCCTAACAATAACCCTAAACCTAACCCTTACCATAACCCTAACCCTAACCCTAACCCCATCCCTAACCCTAAACCTAACCGTAACCATAACACTAAACTCTAAACCCTAAACCTAATCCACCCTAAACCTTAAACAATCCTAAACCATAAACCTTAAACCCTAAACCCTAAATCTAACAATAAACCTAAATCTAACCCTAAATCTAACCCTAACCCTATCTCTAACCCTAAACCTAACCCTGACCGTAAACCTAACCCTAATCCTAACACTAACCATAACCCTAACCCTAACACTAACCCTAACCTTAACCCTAACCCTAACCCTAACCCTAACCCTAACTCTAACCCTAACCCTAACCCTAACCGTAACCATAATACTAAACTCTAAACCCTAAACCTAATCCATTCTAAACCTTAAACAATTCTAAACCATAAACCTTAAACCCTAAACCCTAAATCTAACAATAAACCTAAACCTAACCCTTAATCTAACCCTAACCCTAACCCTAACCCTAAACATAAACCTGACCCTAACCCTAATCCTAATCCTAACACTAATCATAACCCAAACACTAACCCTAACCCTAACCCTAAACCTAACCCTAAACCTCACACTATCCCTAATCCTAACACTAAACCCTAAACTTTAAATCTAACCCTAACCCTAACCCTACCCTTAACCCTAACCCTAACCATATTTCTAAACCTAACCCTGACCCTAATCCTAACACTAAGCCTATTTCTAATTCTAACCCTAACACTAATCCTAAACTAAAACCTAACCCCCTAATAATAACCCTAACACTAAACCTAACCCTAACCCTAACCCTAACCCTAACCCTAACCCTAACACTAACCCCTAACACCTAACACTAACCCTAACCCAAACCCCTAACCCTAACCCTAACCCTAACCCTAACCCTAACCTTAACCCTAACCCTAACCCTAACCCTAACCCTATCCCTAAACCTAACCCTTATTCTAACACTAACACTAACCTTAACCCTAACCCTAACCTTAACCCTCACCCTAACCCTCACCTTAACCCTAAACCTAACCCTAACACTAACCCTAACACTCTAAATCCTAAACCCTAAACCCCGAATAACCCTAAACACTAATTACAAAATCACCCTAAACCCTAAACTATAAGCACTAAACGCTAAAAAACCCTAAACCCTAAACCCTAAACACTAAACACTAAACAAGCCTAAACCCTAAAACCATTAACACTATACCCTAAACAACCCTAAACCCTTAACCCTAAACATTATACCCTAAACCTTAAAACACTATACAACCTTAAACCCTAAACCTTAAAATATCCTAAATCATAAATCCTGAACAAGCCTAAACACTAAATCATAAACAACCCAAAAAAACCCTAAAAAACTCTAAACGCTAAAACATAAACAACCCTAAACATTAAACAATCTTAAACGCTAAACCCTATACCCTAAACCTAAACCACCCTAAAACTTAAACAATCCTAAACCCTAAACCTTAAACCATAAACCCTAAATTTTAAACCATAAATCTAAGAATAACCATAACCCTAACCCTAACCCTAAACCTAAACCTAACCCTAACCCCAACCCTAACCTTAACCCCATAACCCTAACCCTAACCTTAAGCCTAATATAACCCCATAACCTTAACTCTAACCCTAACTCTAACCCTAATGCTAACCCTAACCCTAACCCTAACCCTAACCTTATCCCCTTAACCTTAATCGCTAAATCCTAAACCCTGAACAACCATAAATCCTAAACCCTGAACAACCTAAATCATAAACCCTGAATAACCCTAAACACTAACCTCTAAACAACCCTAAACAACCCTAATCACTAAACCATAAACAACCCTAAACACTAAACCCTAAACAACCCTATACCCTAAACCTTAAACACTAAACCCTAAATAACCCTAAACCCTAAACCATTAACACTATACCCTAAACAACACTAAACACTAAACCCAAAACAACCCTAAAACCTAAACTTTAACACTAAACCTTAAACAACCCTAAACCCTAAACAGTAAACCCTAAA
>NC_137966.1:30216190-30221190 GCF_963924665.1 Micromys minutus | reverse complement strand
ACCCTAATCTTAAGCCTAACCATAAACCTAACCCTAACCCTAAACCTAACCTTAACCCTAACCCTAACCCTAAAGCTAACAATAAACATAATCATAACCCTTACCCTAACCCTAACCCTAACCCTAACCGTAACCCTAACCCTAACCCTAACCGTAACACTAACCCTAACCCTAAACCTAACCCTAACCCTAACCCTAACCCTAACCTTAACCTTAACCATAACACTAAACTCTAAACCCTAAACGTAATCCACCCTAAACCTTAAAAAATCCTAAACCATAAACCTTAAACCATAAACCCTAAATCTAACAATAAACCTAAACCTAAACCTAAATCAATCCCTAACCCTAACCCTAACCCTAAACCTAACCCTGACCTTAACCCTAACCCTAATCCTAACACTAACTATAACCCTAACCCTAACCCTAACCCTAACCTTAACCCTAACCATAACCCTAACCTAAACCTAACCCTAACCCTAACCCAAACCCTAACCCTAAACCTAACCCTAACCCTAAACGTAACCATAACACTAAACTCTCAACCCTAAACCTAATCCACCCTAAACCTTAAACAATCCTAAACCACAAACCTTAAACCCTAAACCCTAAATCTAACAATAAAACTAAACCGAACCCTAAATCTAACCATAACCCTAACCCTAACCCTAAACCTAATCCTAACACTAACCATAACCCAAACACTAACCCTAACCCTAACCCTAAACCTAACCCTAACCCTAAACCTCACACTAACCCTAATCCTTACACTAAACCTTAAACTTTAAATCTAACCCTAACCCTAACCCTACCCCTAACCCTAACCCTAACCCTATCCCTAAACCTAACCCTGACCCTAATCCTAACACTAACCCTATTTCTAATTCTAACCCTAACACTAATCCTAAATTTAAACCTAAATCCCTAATAATAACCCTAACCCTAAACCTAACCCTAACCCTAACCCTAACCCTTACCCTAACCCTAACCCTAACCTAAACCCTAACCCCCCAAACCCTAACCTTAACCCTAACCATAACCCCAACCGTAACTCTTACCCTAACCCTAACCGTAATTCTAACCCTAACCCTAACACTAACCCTAACCCTAACCGTAACCCTAACACTAACCCTAACCCTAACCCTAACCCTAACCCTAACCCTAACCCTAACCGTAACCATAACACTAAACTCTAAACCCTAAACCTAATCCACCCTAAACCTTAAACAATCCTAAACCATAAACCTTAAACCCTAAACCCTAAATCTAACAATAAACCTAAACCTAACCCTAAATCTAACACTAACTCTAACCGTAAAACTAAACCTACCCCTGACCCTAATCCAAAGCCTAATCCTAACAATAACCATAACCCAAACAAAGACTAACCCTGACCTAAACCTAACCCTAACCCTAAACCTCACACCTACCCTATCCCTAACCCTAACCCTAACCCTAACACTAACCCTAACCCTAACCCTAACACTATCCCTAACACTAACCCTTACCCTAACACTAACACTAACCTTAACCATAACCCTTACCTTAACTCTCACCCTAACCCTAAACCTAACCCTAAAACCGTAAATCCTAAACCCTAAACCCAGAAAAACCCTAAACACTTATTCCAAAAGCACCCTAAACCCTAAACTCTAAACACTAAACGCTAAAAAACCCTAAACCCTAAACCCTAAACACTAAACCCTAAACAAGCCTAAACCCTAAAACCATTAACACTATACCCTAAACAACCCTAAACTCTTAACCCTAAACATTATAGCCTAAACCCTAAAACACTATACAACCTTAAACCCTACACCTTAAAATATCCTAAATCATAAATCCTGAACAACCCTAAACACTAAATCATAAACAACCCTAAAAAAATCTAAACAACTCTAAACGCTAAAACATAAACAACCCTAAACATTAAACAATCTTAAACGCTAAACCCTATACCCTAAACCTAAACCACCCTAAAACTTAAACAATCTTAACCCTAAACCTTAAACCATAAACCCTAAATTTTAAACCATAAATCTAAGAATAACCATAACCCTAACCCTAACCCTAAACCTAAACCTAACCCTAACCCCAACCCTAACCTTAACCCCATAACCCTAACCCTAACCTTAAGCCTAACATAACCACATAACCCTAACCCTAACCCTCACCCTAACCCTAACCTTAACCCTAACCCTAACCCTAACCCTAACCCTAACCTAACCCTAACCCTAACTTCTAACCCCTAACACTAACACTAACCCTAACCCCTAACCCTAACCCTAACCCTAACCCTAACATTACCCTAACCCTAACCCTAACCCTAACCCTAACCCTAACCCTAACCTTAACCCTAAACCTAACCTTAACCCTAACCTTAACCCTAACCCCTAACCATTACCCTAACCCTAACAATAACCCTAACCCTAACCCTAAACCTAACCCTAACCCTAACCCTAACCGTAACCCTAACCCTAACCCTAACCCTAAACCTAACCCTAAACCTAACCCTAACCCTAACCTTAACCCTAATCCTAACCCTAACCCTAACCCTAACCCTAACCGTAACCATAACACTAAACTCTAAACCCTAAACCTAATCCACCCTAAAACTTAAACAATCCTAAACAATTAACCGTACACCCTAAACCCTAAATCTAACAATAAACCTAAACCTAACCCTAAATCTAACCCTAACCCTAAACCCTCCCTTACCCTAACCCTAACCCTAACCCTAACCCTAACCCTAAACCTAACCATTACCCTAATCCTAACACTAAACCTATTTCTAATTCTAACCCTAACACTAATCCTAAACTTAAACATAACCCCCTAATAATAACCCTAACTATAACACTAACCCTAACCCCTAACACTAACCCTAACCCTAACTCTAACCTAACCCTAACCCTAACCCTAACCCTACACCCAAACCCTAACACTAACCCCCTAACTTTTACCCTAACCCTAACCCTAACCCTAAACCTTACCATAACCCTAACCCTAACCCTAACCTCATCCCTAACCCTAACCCTAACCGTAACCATAACACTAAACTCTAAACTTTAAACCTAATCCACCCTAAACCTTAAACAATCCTAAACCATAAACCTTAAACCCTAAACCCTAAATCTAACAATAAACCTAAACCTAACCCTAAATCTAACCCTAACCCTATCCCTAACCCTAAACCTAACCCTGACCCTAACCCTAACCCTAATCCTAACACTAACCATAACCCTAAAACTAACACTAACCTTAACCTTAACCCTAACCCTAACCCTAACCCTAACCCTAACTCTAACTCTAACTCTAACCCTAACCCTAACCATAACCATAATACTAAACTCTAAACCTTAAACCTAATCCACCCTAAACCTTAAACAATCCTAAACCATAAACCTTAAACCCTAAACCCTAAATCTAACAATAAACCTAAACCTAACCCTAAATCTAACCCTAACCCTAACCCTAACCCTAAACCTAAACCTGACCCTAACCCTAACCCTAATCCTAACATTAATCATAACCCAAACACTAACCCTAACCCTAACCCTAAACCTAACCCTAAACCTCACACTATCCCTAATCCTAACAATAAACCCTAAATTTTAATTCTAACCCTAACCCTAACCCTACCCTTAACCCTAACCCTAACCATATTTCTAAACCTAACCCTGACCCTAATCCTAACACTAACCCTATTTCTAATTCTAACCCTAACACTAATCCTAAACTAAAACCTAACCCCCTAATAATAACCCTAACACTAAACCTAACCCTAACCCTAACCGTAACCCTAACCCTAAAACAAACCCCTAACCCCTAACACTAACCCTAACTCAAACCCCTAACCCTAACCCTAACCCTAACCCTAACCTCAACCCTAACCCTAACCCTAACCCTAACCCTATCCCTAACCCTAACCCTTATTCTAACACTAACACTAACCTTAACCCTAACCCTAACCTTAACCCTCACCCTAACCCTCACCTTAACCCTAAACTTAACCCTAACACTAACCCTAACACCCTAAATCCTAAACCCTAAACCCCGAAAAACCCTAAACACTAATTCCAAAAGCACCCTAATCCCTAAACTATAAACACTAAACTCTAAAAAACCCTAAACCCTAAACCCTAAACACTAAACCCTAAACAAGCCTAAACCCTAAAACAATTAACACTATACCCTAAACAACCCTAAACCCTTAACACTAAACATTATACCCTAAACCCTAAAACACTATACAAACTTAAACCCTAAACCATAAATATCCTAAATCATAAATCCTGAACAACCCTAAACACTAAATCATAAACAACCCTAAAAAACCCTAAACAACTCTAAACGCTAAAACCTAAACAACCCTAAACATTAAACAATCTTAAACGCTAAACCCTATACCCTAAACCTAAACCACCCTAAAACTTAAACAATCCTAAACCCTAAACCTTAAATCATAAACCCTAAATTTTAAACCATAAATCTAAGAATAACCATAACCCTAACCCTAACCCTACACCTAAACCTAACCCTAACCCCAACCCTAACCTTAACCCCATAACCTTAACCCTAACCTTAAGCCTAACATAACCCCATAACCTTAACTCTCACCCTAACTCTAACCCTAATGCTAACCCTAACCCTAACCCTAACCCTAACCTTAACCCCTTAACCTTAATCCCTAAATCCTAAACCCTGAACAACCATAAATCCTAAACCCTGAACAACCCTAAATCATAAACCCTGAATAACCCTAAACACTAACCTCTAAACAACCCTAAACAACCCTAATCACTAAACCATAAACAACCCTAAACACTAAACTCTAAACAACCCTATACCCTAAACTTTAAACACTAAACCCTAAATAACCCTAAACCCTAAACCATTAACACTATACCCTAAACAACACTAAACACTAAACCCAAAACAACCCTAAAACCTAAACCTTAAACACTAAACCTTAAACAACCCTAAACCCTAAACACTAA
>NC_137966.1:30191190-30203690 GCF_963924665.1 Micromys minutus | reverse complement strand
CCCCTAATAATAACCCTAACCCTAACCCTAACCCTAACCTAACCCTAAGCCTAACCCTAACCCTAACCCTAACCTAACCCTAACCCTAATCCTAACCCTAACACTAACCCCTAACCCTTACCCTAACCCTAACCCTAACCCTAACCCTAACCATTACCCTAACCCTAACCCTAACCCTAACCCTAACCCTAACCCTAACACTAACCATAACCATAACACTAAACTCTAAAGTTTAAACATAATCCACCCTAAACCTTAAACAATCCTAAACCATAAACCTTAAACCCTAAACCCTAAATCTAACAATAAACCTAAACCTGACCCTAAAACTAACCCTAACCCTAACCCTAACCCTAAACCTAACCCTGACCCTAACCCTAACCCTAATGCTAACACTAACCATATCCCTAACCCTAACCCTAACCCTAACCTTAACCCTAACCCTAACCCTAACCCTAACCCTAACCCTAAACCTAACCCTAACCCCTTAACCTTATTCCCTAAATCCTAAACCCTGAACAACCATAAATCCTAAACCCTGAACAACCCTAAATCATAAACCCTGAATAACCCTAAACACTAACCTCTAAACAACCCTAAACAACCCTAATCACTAAACCATAAACAACCCTAAACACTAAACCCTAAACAACCCTATACCCTAAACCTTAAACACTAAACCATAAATAACCCTAAACCCTAAACCATTAATACTATGCCCTAAAGTACACTAAAAACTAAACCCAAAACAACCCTAAAACCTAAACCTTAAACACTAAAACTTAAACAACCCTAAACCCTAAACACTAAAGCCTAAACAACCCTAAACTTTTAACCCTAAACACTATACCCTAAACAACCCTAAACCTTAAACAATCCTAAAGTCTAAACCCTAAACCCTTAACCTAAACCACCCTAAATCTTAAACAATCCTAAACCCTAAACCTTAAACCCTAAACACTAAACCCTAAACCCTAAACCTAACAATAACCATAACCCTAACCCTAACCCCTAACCCTTACCCTAACCCTAACCCTAACCCTAATCCTAAACCTAACCCTAACCCTAACCCTAACCCTAACCCTAACCCTAACCTTAACCCTAAACCTAATCCTAACCCTAAACTTAACCCTAATCCTAACCCTAACCCTAACCCTAACCCAAACCGTAACCATAACACTTAACTCTAAACCCTAAACCTAATCCACCCTAAACCTTAAACAATCCTAAACCATAAACCTTAGACCCTAAATTCTAAATCTAACAATAAACCTAAACCTAACCCTAAATCTAACCCTAAACCTAACCCTAACCCTAAACCCTCCCTGACCCTAACCCTAACCCTAAACCTAACCCTAAACCTAAACCTAACCCTGACCCTAATCCTAACATTAACCCTATTTCTAATTCTAACCCTAACACTAATCCTAAACTTAAACCTAACCCCCTAATAATAACCCTAACCCTAACACTAACCCTAACCCCTTACCCTAACACTAACCCTAACCCTAACCCTAACACTAACCCCTAACCCTTACCCTAACCCTAACCCTAACCCTATCCATTACCCTAACCCTAACCCTAACCCTAAACCTAACCCTAACCCTAACACTAACCGTAACCATAACACTAAACTCTAAACACTAAAACAAATCCACCCTAAACCTTAAACAATCCTAAACCATAAACCTTAAACCCTAAACCCTAAATGTAACAATAAACCTAAACCTGACCCTAAATCTAACCCTATCCCTAACCCTAACCCTAAACCTAACCCTGACCCTAACCCTAACCCTAATCCTAACACTAACCATAACCATAACCCTAACCCTAACCCTAACCTTAACCCTAACCCTAACCCTAACCCTAACGCTAACCTTAACCCTAACCCTAACCCCTTAACCTTAATCCCTAAATCCTAAACCCTGAACAACCATAAATCCTAAACCCTGAACAACCCTAAATCATAAACCCTGAATAACCCTAAACACTAACCTCTAAACAACCCTAAACAACCCTAATCACTAAACCATAAACAACCCTAAACACTAAACCCTAAACAACCCTATACCCTAAACCTTAAACACTAAACCCTAAATAACCCTAAACCCTAAACCATTAACACTATACCCTAAACAACACTAAACACTAAACCCAAAACAACCCTAAAACCTAAACCTTAAACACTAAACCTTAAACAACCCTAAACCCTAAACACTAAACCCTAAACAACCCTAAACTTTTAACCCTAAACACTATACCCTAAACAACCCTAAACCTTAAACAATCCTAAACTCTAAACCCTAAACCCTTAACCTAAACCACCCTAAATCTTAAACAATCCTAAACCCTAAACCTTAAACCCTAAACACTAAACCCTAAACCCTAACCCTAACCTAACCGTAACCCTAACCCTAACCCTAACCCTAACCCTAACACTAACCGTAACCATAACACTAAACTCTAAACCCTAAACCTAATCCACCCTAAACTTTAAACAATCCTAAACCATAAACCTTAAACCCTAAACCCTAAATCTAACAATAAACCTAAACCTGACCCTAAATCTAACCCTAACCCTAACCCTAACCCTAAACCTAACCCTGACCCTAACCGTAACCCTAATCCTAACACTAACCATAACCTTAACCCTAACCCTAACCCTAACCTTAACCCTAACCCTAACCCTAACACTAACCCTAACCCTAACCGTAACCCTAACCCTAACCCTAACCCTAACCCTAACCTTAACCCTAACCCCTTAACCTTAATCCCTAAATCCTAAACCCTGAACAACCATAAATCCTAAACCCTGTACAACCCTAAATCATAAACCCTGAATAACCCTAAACACTAACCTCTAAACAACCCTAAACAACCCTAATCACTAAACAATAAACAACCCTAAACACTAAACCCTAAACAACCCTATACCCTAAACCTTATACACTAAACCCTAAATAACCCTAAACCCTAAACCATTAACACTATACCCTAAACAACACTAAACACTAAACCAAAAACAACCCTAAAACCTAAACCTTAAACACTAAAACATAAACAACCCTAAACCCTAAACACTAAAGCCTAAACAACCCTAAACTTTTAACCCTAAACTCTATACACTAAGCAACCCTAAACCTTAAACAATCCTAAAGTCTAAACCCTAAACCCTTTACCTAAACCACCATAAATCTTAAACAATCCTAAACCCTAAACCTTAAACCCTAAACACTAAACCCTAAACCCTAAACCTAACAATAACCATAACCCTAACCCTAACCCCTAACCCTTATCCTAACCCTAACCCTAACCATAATCCTAACCCTAACCCTAACCCTAACCCTAACCCTAACCTTAACCCTAAACCTAATCCTAACCCTAACCTTAACCCTAATTTTAAACCTAACCCTAACCTTAAGCCTAACCGTAACCATAACACTAAACTCTAAACCCTAAACCTAATCCACCCTAAACCTTAAACAATCCTAAACCATAAACCTTAGACCCTAAATCCTAAATCTAACAATAAACCTAAACCTAACCCTAAATCTAACCCTAACCCTAACCCTAACCCTAACCCTCAACCCTCCCTGACCCTAACCCTAACCCTAACCCTAACACTAACCCTAAACCTAACCCTGACCCTAATCCTAACACTAACCCTATTTCTAATTCTAACTCTAACACCAATCCTAAACTTAAACCTAACCCCCTAATAATAACCCTAACCCTAACACTAACCCTAACCCCTAACCTTAACCCTAACCCTAATCCTAACCCTAACCCTAACCCTAACCCTAACCCTAAACCTAATCCTAAACCTTACCCTAACCCTAACTTTAACCCTAACCCTAATCCTAACACTAAACCCTAAACCATAAACCTAACCCTAACCCTAAAACTAAACTTTAAATCCTAAACCTTATCTACCCTAAACCTTAAACAATCCTAAACCCTAAACCCTGAACCCTAAACCTAACCCTAACCCTAACCCTAACACTAACCATAACCCTAACACTAAATTGTAAACCCTAAATTTAAGTTACGATAAACCTTAAACAATCCTAAACCCTAAACCTTAAACCCTAAACCTAACAATTACCATAACCCTAACCCTAATCCTAACCCTAACCCTAACCCTAAACGTAACCCTAACACTAAACCTAACCCTAACCCTAACCCTAACCCTAACCATAAACCTAACACTAACACTAAACCTAATCCTAACCCTAACCCTAACCCTAACCTGACCCTAACCCTAACCCTAACCCTAACCTTAATCCTAACTCTAACCCTAATCCTAACAATAAACCTAAACCTAACCCTAACCCTAACCCTAAACCTAACACTAACCTTAACCCTAACCCTAACCCTAACCCTAACAGTAATCCCTAAACCCTAAACCTAACCCTAACGATATCCCAAACACAAAACTCTAAACCCTAAAAATAATCCACCCTAAATCTTAAACAATCCTAAATCCTAAACCTTTACCCTAAACCCTAAACCCTAAACCTAACAATATCCATGACCCTAAACGTAACCCTAAACCTAACCCTAACCCTAACCCTAATCCGAACACTAAACCCTAAACCCTAAACCTAACCCTAACCTTAACACTAACCTCTAAACCCTAAAGCTAATCTACCCTAAACCTTAAACAATCCTAAACCCAAAACCTTAGACCCTAAACACTAAACCCTAAACCTAACAATAAACCTAACCCTAACCCTAACCCTAACCCTAAACCTAACCCTAACCGTAACCCTAACCCTAAACCTAACCCTAAACTTAAGCCTAACCATAAACCTAACCCTAACCCTAACCCTAACCGTAACCCTAACCCTAACCCTAACCGTAACACTAACCCTAACCCTAAACCTAACCCTAACCCTAACCTTAACCTTAACCATAACACTAAACTCTAAACCCTAAACCTAATCCACCCTAAACCTTAAATATCCTAAACCATAAACCTTAAACCCTAAACCCTAAATCTAACAATAAACCTAAACCTAATCCTAAATCTATCCCTAACCCTAAACCTAACCCTAAACCTAACCCTGACCTTAACCCTAACCCTAATCCTAACACTAACCATAACCCTAATCCTAACCCTAACCACAACCTTAACCCTAACCATAACCCTAACCCTAAACCTAACCCTAACCCTAACCCAAACCCTAACCCTAAACCTAACCCTAACCCTAACCGTAACCATAACACTAAACTCTAAACCCTAAACCTAATCCACCCTAAACCTTAAACAATCCTAAACCACAAACCTTAAACCCTAAACCCTAAATCTAACAATAAACCTAAACCTAACCCTAAATCTAACCCTAACCCTAACCCTAAACCTAATCCTAACACTAACCATAACCCAAACACTAACCCTAACCCTAAACCTAATCCTAACCCTTACCCTAACCCTAACTTTAACCCTAACCCTAATCCTAACACTAAACCCTAAACCCTAAACCTAACCCTAACCCTAAAACTAAACTTTAAATCCTAAACCTAATCTACCCTAAACCTTAAACAATCCTAAACCATAAACCCTGAACCCTAAACCTAACCCTAACCCTAACTATAACACTAACCATAACCCTAACACAAAATTGTAAACCCTAAATTTAAGTTACGATAAACCTTAAACAATCCTAAACCCTAAACCTTAAACCCTAAACCTAACAATTACCATAACCCTACCCCTAATCCTAACCCTAACCCTAACCCTAAACGTAACCCTAACACTAAACCTAACACTAACCCTAACCCTAACCCTAAACCTAACACTAACACTAAACCTAATCCTAACCCTAACACTAACCCTAAACCTGACCCTAACACTAACCCTAACCCTAACCCTAATCCTAACTCTAACCCTAATCCTAACAATAAACCTAAACCTAACCCTAACCCTACCCTAAACCTAACACTAACCTTAACCCTAACCCTAACCCTAACCCTAACAGTAATCCCTAAACCCTAAACCTAACCCTAACAATATCCCAAACACAAAACTCTAAACCCTAAAAATAATCCACCCTAAACCTTAAACAATCCTAAATCCTAACCTTTACCCTAAACCCTAAACCTAACAATATCCATGACCCTAAACGTAACCCTAAACCTAACCCTAACCTTAACCCTAATCCGAACACTAAACCCTAAACCCTAAACCTAACCCTAACCTTAACACTAAACTCTAAACCCTAAACCTAATCTACCCTAAACCTTAAACAATCCTAAACCCAAAACCTTAGTCCCTAAACACTAAACCCTAAACATAACAATAAACCTAACCCTAACCCTAACCCGAACCCTAACCATAAACCTAACCCTAACCGTAACCCTAACCCTAAACCTAACCCTAACCTTAAGCCTAACCATAAACCTAACCCTAACCCTAAACCGAACTTTAACCCTAACTTTAACCCTAAACCTAACAATAAACATAATCTTAACCCTTACCCTAACCCTAAGCCTAACCCTAACCTTAACCCTAACCATAACCCTAACCCAAAACCTAACCCTAACCCTAACCCAAACCCTAACCCTAAACCTAACCCTAACCATAACCGTAACCATAACACTAAACTCTAAACCCTAAACCTAATCCACCCTAAACCTTAAACAATCCTAAACCACAAACCTTAAACCCTAAACCCTAAATCTAACAATAAACCTAAACCTAACCCTAAATCTAACCCTAACCCTAACCCTAACCCTAAACCTAATCCTAACACTACCCTTAACCCAAACACTAACCCTAACCCTAACCCTAAACCTAACCCTAACCTTAAACCTCACACTAACCCTAATCCTAACACAAAACCTTAAACTTTAAATCTAACCCTAACCCTAACCCTACCCCTAACCCTAACCCTAACCCTATCCCTAAACCTAACCCTTACCCTAATCCTAACACTAACCCTATTTCTAATTGTAACCCTAACACTAATCCTAAATTTAAACCTAACTCCCTAATAATAACCCTAACCCTAAACCTAACCCTAACCCTAACCCCCCCAACCCTAACCTTAACCCTAACCCTAACCCTAACCGTAACTCTAACCCTAACCCTAACCGTAACTCTATCCCTAACCCTAACACTAACTCTAACCCTAACCCTAACCCTAACCCTAAACCTAACCCTAACCCTAACCCTAACCCTAACCCTAACCCTAACCCTAACCGTAACCATAAGACTAAACTCTAAACCCTAAACCTAATCCACCCTAAACCTTAAACAATCCTAAACCATAAACCTTAAACCCAAAACCCTAAATCTAACAATAAACCTAAACCTAACCCAAAATCTAACACTAACCCTAACCGTAAACCTAAACCTTCCCCTGACCATAAACCAAAGCCTAATCCTAACAATAACCATAACCCAAACAAAGACTAACCCTAACCCTAAACCTAACCCTAACCCTAAACCTCACACCTACCCTATCCCTAACCCTAACCCTAACCCTAACCCTAACCCTAACCCTAACACTATCCCTAACCCCTAACACTAACCCTAACCCTAACCTCTAACCCTAACCCTAACCCTAACCCTAACCCTAACCCTAACCCTAACCCTAACCCTATCCCTAACCCTAACCCTTATCCTAACACTAACACTAACCTTAACCCTAACCCTAACCTTAACCCTCACCCTAACCATCACCCTAACCCTAAACCTAACCTTAAAACCCTAAAACCTAAACCCTAAACCCCGAAAAACCCTAAACACTAATTCCAAAAGCACCCTAACCCCTAAACTCTCAACACTAAACGGTAAAAAACCCTAAACCCTAAACCCTAAACACTAAACCCTAAACAAGCCTAAACCCTAAAACCATTAACACTATACCCTAAAGAACCCTAAACTCTTAACCCTAAACATTATAGCCTAAACCCTAAAACACTATACAACCTTAAACCCTAAACCTTAAAATATCCTAAATCATAAATCCTGAACAACCTTAAACACTAAATCATAAAAAACCCTAAAAAAACCTAAACAACTCTAAACGCTAAAATATAAACAACCCTAAACATTAAACTATCTTAAACGCTAAACCCTATACCCTAAACCTAAACCACCCTAAAACTTAAACAATCCTAAACCCTAAACCTTAAACCATAAACCCTAAATTTTAAACCATAAATCTAAGAATAACCATAACCCTAACCCTAACCCTAAACCTAAACCTAACCCTAACCCCAACCCTAACCTTAACCCCATAACCCTAACCCTAACCTTAAGCCTAACATAACCACATAACCCTAACCCTAACCATCACCCTAACCCTAACCCTAACCCTAACCCTAACCCTAACCCTAACCCTAACCATAAACCTAACCCTAACCCCTAACCCCTAAAACTAACCCTAACCCTAACCCCTAACCCTAACCCTAACCCTAACCCTAACCCTAACCTTACCCTAACCCTAACCCTTACCCTAACCCTAACCCTAACCCTAACCTTAACCCTAACCCTAACCTTAACCCTAACCTTAACCCTAACCCCTAACCCTTACCCTAACCCTAAACCTAACCCTAACCCTAAACCTAACCCTAACCCTAACCCTAACCGTAACCCTAAGCCTAACCCTAACCCTAACCCTAACCCTAAACCAAACCCTGACCCTAATCCTAACACTAACCCTATTTCTAATTCTAACCCTAACACTAATCCTAAACTTAAACCTAACCCCCTAATAATAACCCTAACCATAACACTAACCCTAACCCCTAACCCTAACCCTAACCATAACCCTAAACTAACCCTAACCCTAACCCTAACCCTAACCCTAACCCAAACCCTAACACTAACCCCCTAACTTTTACCCTAACCCTAACCCTAACCCTAACCCTTACCATAACCCTAACCCTAACCATAACCCCAACCCTAACCCTAACCCTAACCGTAACCATAACACTAAACTCTAAACCCTAAACCTAATCCACCCTAAACCTTAAACAATCCTAAACCATAAACCTTAAACCCTAAACCCTAAATCTAACAATAAACCTAAACCTAACCCTAAATCTAACCCTAACCCTATATCTAACCCTAAACCTAACCCTGACCCTAACCCTAACCCTAATCCTAACACTAACCATAACCCTAACCCTAACACTAACCCTAACCTTAACCCTAACCCTAACCCTAACCCTAACCCTGACTCTAACCCTAACCCTAACCCTAACCGTAACCATAATACTAAACTCTAAACCCTAAACCTAATCCACCCTAAACCTTAAACAATCCTAAACCATAAACCTTAAACCCTAAACCCTAAATCTAAAAATAAACCTAAACCTAACCCTAAATATAACCCTAACCTTAACCCTAACCCTAAACCTAAACCTGACCCTAACCCTAACCCTAATCATAACACTAATCATAACCCAAACACTAACCCTAACCCTAACCCTAAACCTAACCCTAAACCTCACACTATCCCTAATCCTAACACTAAACCCTAAACTTTAAATCTAACCCTAACCCTAACCCTACCCTTAACCCTAACCCTAACCCTATCCCTAAACCTAACCCTGACCCTAATCCTAACACTAACCCTATTTCTAATTCTAACCCTAACACTAATCCTAAACTAAAACCTAACCCCCTAATAATAACCCTACACTAAACCTAACCCTAACCCTAACCCTAACCCTAACCCTAACACTAACCCCTAACCACTAACACTAAACCTAACCCTAACCCCTAACCCTAACCCTAACCCTAACCCTAACCCTAACCCTAAACCTAACCCTAACCCTATCCCTAACCCTAACCCTTACCCTAACACTAACACTAACCTTAACCTTAACCCTAACCTTAACCCTCACCCTAACCCTCACCTTAACCCTAAACCTAACCCTAACACTAACCCTATCACCCTAAATCCTAAACCCTAAACCCCGAAAAACCCTAAACACTAATTCCAAAAGCACCCTAAACCCTAAACTATAAACACTAAACGCTAAAAAACCCTAAACACTAAACCCTAAACAAGCCTAAACCCTAAAACCATTAACAAAATACCCTAAACAACCCTTAACCCTTAACCCTAAACATTATACCCTAAACCCTAAAACACTATACAACCTTAAACCCTAAACCTTAAAATATCCTAAATCATAAATCCTGAACAACCCTAAACACTAAATTATAAACAACCCTAAAAAACCCTAAACAACTCTAAACGCTAAAACCTAAACAATCCTAACCATTAAACAATCTTAAACGCTAAATTCTATACCCTAAACCTAAACCACACTAAAACTTAAACAATCCTAAACCCTAAACCTTAAACCATAAGCCCTAAATTTTAAACCATAAATCTAAGAATAACCATAACCCTAACCCTAACCCTAAACCTAAACCTAACCCTAACCCCAACCCTAACCTTAACCCCATAACCCTAACCCTAACCTTAAGCCTAACATAACCCCATAACCCTAAATCTAACCCTAACTCTAACCCTAACTCTAACCCTAATGCTAACCCTAACCCTAACCCTAACCCTAACCCTAACCCCTTAACCTTAATCCCTAAATCCTAAACACTGAACAACCATAAATCCTAAACCCTGAACAACCCTAAATCATAAACCCTGAATAACCCTAAACACTAACCTCTAAACAACCCTAAACAACCCTAATCACTAAACCATAAACAACCCTAAACACTAAAACCTAAACAACCCTATACACTAAACCTTAAACACTAAACCCTAAATAACCCTGACCCTAAACCATTAACACTATACCCTAAAGAACACTAAACACTCAACCCCAATCAACCCTAAAACCTAAACCTTAAACACTAAACCTTAAACAACCCTAAACACTAAACACTAAACCCTAAAAAACCCTAAACTTTTAACCCTAAACTCTATACCCTAAACAACCCTAAACCGTAAACAATCCTAAACTCTAAACGCTAAACCCTTAACCTAAACCACCCTAAATCTTACACAATCCTAAACCCTAAACATTAAACCCTAAACACTAAACCTTAAACCCTAAACCTAACAATAACCATAACCCTAACCCTAACCCCTAACCCTTACCCTAACCCTAACCCTAACCCTAATCCTAACCCTAACCCTAACCCTAACCCTAACCCTAACCCTAAACCTAATCCTAACCCTAACCTTAACCCTAATCCTAACCCTAACCCTAACCCTAACCCTAACTGTAACCATAACACTAAACTCTAAACCCTAAACCTAATCCACCCTAAACCTTAAACAATCCTAAACCATAAACCTTAGACCCTAAATCCTAAATCTAACAATAAACCTAAACCTAACCCTAAATCTAACCCTAACCCTAACCCTAACCCTAAACCCTCCCTGACTTTAACCCTAACCCTAACCCTAACCCTAACCCTAAACCTAACCCTGACCCTAATCCTAACACTAACCCTATTTCTAATTCTTACCCTAACACTAATCCTAAACTTAAACCTAACCCCCTAATAATAACCCTAACCCTAACACTAACCCTAACCCCTAACCATAACCCTAACCCTAACCCTAACACTAACCTAACCCTAACCCTAACCCTAACCCTAACCCAAACCCTAACACTAACCCCCTAACTTTTACCATAACCCTAACCCTAACCCTAATCCTAACCCTTACCATAACCCTAACCCTAACCCTAACCCCATCCCTAACCCTAACCCTAACTGTAAACATAACACTAAACTCTAAACCCTAAACCTAATCTACCCTAAACCTTAAACAATCCTAAACCATAAACCTTAGACCCTAAATCCTAAATCTAACAATAAACCTAAACCTAACCCTAAATCTAACCCTAACCCTATCCCTAACCCTAAACCTAACCCTGACCCTAAACCTAACCCTAATCCTAACACTAACCATAACTCTAACCCTAACATTAACCCTAACCTTAACCCTAACCCTAACCCTAACCCTAACCCTAACCCTAACTCTAACCCTAACCCTAACACTAACCGTAACCATAATACTAAACTCTAAACCCTAAACCTAATATACCCTAAACCTTAAACAATCCTAAACCTTAAACCTTAAACCCTAAACCCTAAATCTAACAATAAACCTAAACCTAACCCTAAATCTGACCCTAACCCTAACCCTAACCCTAAACCTAAACCTGACCCTAACCCTAACCCTAATAATAACACTAATCATAACCCAAACACTAACCCTAACCCTAACCCTAAACCTAACCCTAAACCTCACACTATCCCTATTCCTAACACTAAACCCTAAACTTTAAATCTAACCCTAACACTAACCCTACCCTTAACCCTAACCCTAACCATATCCCTAAACCTAACCCTGACCCTAATCCTAACACTAACCCTATTTCTAATTCTAACCCGAACACTAATCCTGAACTAAAACCTAACCCCCTAATAATAACCCTAACCTAACCCTAACCCTAACCCTAACCCTAACACTAACCCCTAACCCCTAACACTAAACCTA
>NC_137966.1:30163690-30186190 GCF_963924665.1 Micromys minutus | reverse complement strand
TAAACACTAAACCCTAAATAACCCTAAACCCTAAACCATTAACACTATACCCTAAACAACACTAAACACTAAATCCAAAACAACCCTAAAACCTAAACCTTAAACACTAAACCTTAAACAAACCTAAACCCTAAACACTAAACCCTAAACAACCCTAAACTTTTAACCCTAAACACTATACCCTAAACAACCCTAAACCTTAAACAATCCTAAACTCTAAACCCTAAACCCTTAACCTAAACCACCCTAAATCTTAAACAATCCTAAACCCTAAACCTTAAACCCTAAACACTAAACCCTAAACCATAAACCTAACAATAACCATAACCCTAACCCTAACCCCTAACCCTTACCCTAACCCTAACCCTAACCCTAATCCTAACCCTAACCCTAACCCTAACCCTAACCCTAACCCTAACCCTAACCCTAACCCTAAACCTAACCCTAACCTTAACCCTAATCCTAACCCTAACCCTAACCCTAACCGTAACCCTAAACCTAAACCTAATCCTAACCCTAACCCTAACCCTAACCCTAACCCTAACCCTAACCCTAAACCTAATCCTAACCCTAACCTTAACCCTAATCCTAACCCTAACCCTAACCCTAACCGTAACCATAACACTAAACTCTAAACCCTAAACCTAATCCAACCTAAACGTTAAACAATCCTAAACCATAAACCTTAGACCCTAAATCCTAAATCTAACAATAAACCTAAACCTAACCCTAAATCTAACAGTAACCCTAACCCTAACCCTAAACCCTCCCTGACCCTAACCCTAACCCTAACCCTAAACCTAACCCTGACCCTAATCCTAACACTAACCCTATATCTAATTCTAAGCCTAACACTAATCCTAAACTTAAACCTAACCCCCTAATAATAACCCTAACCCTTTCAATAACCCTAACACCTAACCCTAACCCTAACCCTAACCCTAACCCTAACCCTAACCCTAACACTAACCCCTAACCCCTAACACTAAACCTAACCCTAACCCCTAACCCTAACCCTAACCCTAACCCTAACCCTAAACCTAACCCTAACCCTATCCCTAACCCTAACCCTTACCCTAACACTAACACTAACCTTAACCCTAACCCTAACCTTAACCCTCACCCTAACCCTCACCTTAACCCTAAACCTAACCCTAACACTAACCCTAACACCCAAAATCCTAAACCCTAAACCACGAAAAACCCTAAACACTAATTCCAAAAGCACCCTAAACCCTAAACTATAAACACTAAACGCTAAAAAACCCTAAACCCTAAACACTAAACCCTAAACAAGCCTAAACCCTAAAACCATTAACACTATACCCTAAACAACCCTAAACCCTTAACCCTAAACATTATACCCTTAACCCTAAAACACTATACAACCTTAAACCCTAAACCTTAAAATATCCTAAATCATAAATCCTGAACAACCCTAAACACTAAATTATAAACAACCCTAAAAAACCCTAAACAACTCTAAACGCTAAAACCTAAACAACCCTAACCATTAAACAATCTTAAACGCTAAATTCTATACCCTAAACCTAAACCACCCTAAAACTTAAACAATCCTAAACCCTAAACCTTAAACCATAAGCCCTAAATTTTTAACCATAAATCTAAGAATAACCATAACCCTAACCCTAACCCTAAACCTAAACCTAACCCTAACCCCAACCCTAACCTTAACCCCATAACCCTAACCCTAACCTTAAGCCTAACATAACCCCATAACCCTAACTCTAACCCTAACTCTAACCCTAACTCTAACCCTAATGCTAACCCTAACCCTAACCCTAACCCTAACCCCTTAACCTTAATCCCTAAATTCTAAACCCTGAACAACCATAAATCCTAAACCCTGAACAACCCTAAATCATAAACCCTGAATAACCCTAAACACTAACCTCTAAACAACCCTAAACAACCCTAATCACTAAAACATAAACAACCCTAAACACTAAACCCTAAACAACCATATACACTAAACCTTAAACACTAAACCCTAAATAACCCTAAACCCTAAACCATTAACACTATACCCTAAAGAACACTAAACACTCAACCCCAAACAACCCTAAAACCTAAACCTTAAACACTAAACCTTAAACAACCCTAAACCCTAAACACTAAACCCTAAAAAACCCTAAACTTTTAACCCTAAACTCTATACCCTAAACAACCCTAAACCTTAAACAATCCTAAACTCTAAACGCTAAACCCTTAACCTAAACCACCCTAAATCTTAAACAATCCTAAACCCTAAACCTTAAACCCTAAACACTAAACCTTAAACCCTAAACCTAACAATAACCATAACCCTAACCCTAACCCCTAACCCTTACCCTAACCCTAACTCTAACCCTAATCCTAACCCTAACCCTAACCCTAACCCTAACCCTAACCCTAACCCTAACACTAACCCTAACCCTAACCCTAAACCTAATCCTAACCCTAACCTTAACCCTAATCCTAACCCTAACCCTAACCCTAAACCTAACTGTAACCATAACACTAAACTCTAAAGCCTAAAGCTAATCCACCCTAAACCTTAAAAAATCCTAAACCATAAACCTTAGACCCTAAATCCTAAATCTAACAATAAACCTAAACCTAACCCTAAATCTAACCCTAACCCTAACCCTAACCCTAACCCTAAACCTAACCCTGACCCTAATCCTAATACTAACCCTATTTCTAATTCTTACCCTAACACTAATCCTAAACTTAAACCTAACCCCCTAATAATAACCCTAACCCTAACACTAACCCTAACCCCTAACCCTAACCCTAACCCTAACCCTAACCCTAACCCTAACCTAACCCTAACCCTAACCCTAACCCTAACCAAAACCATAACACTAACCCCCTAACTTTTACCATAACCCTAACCCTAACCCTAACCCTAACCCTTACCATAACCCTAACCCTAACCCTAACACCATCCCTAACCCTAACCCTAACCGTAACCATAACACTAAACTCTAAACCCTAAACCTATTCCACCCTAAACCTTAAACAATCCTAAACCATAAACCTTAAACCCTAAACCCTAAATCTAACAATAAACCTAAACCTAACCCTAAATCTAACCCTAACCCTATCCCTAACCCTAAACCTAATCCTGACCCTAAACCTAACCCTAATCCTAACACTAACCATAACTCTAACCCTAACATTAACCCTAACCTTAACCCTAACCCTAACCCTAACCCTAACCCTAACCCTAACCCTAACTCTAACCCTAACCCTAACACTAACCGTAACCATAATACTAAACTCTAAACCCTAAACCTAATCTACCCTAAACCTTAAACAATCCTAAACCTTAAACCTTAAACCCTAAACCCTAAATCTAACAATAAACCTAAACCTAACCCTAAATCTGACCCTAACCCTAACCCTAACCCTAAACCTAAACCTGACCCTAACCCTAACCCTAATAATAACACTAATCATAACCCAAACACTAACCCTAACCCTAACCCTAAACCTAACCCTAAACCTCACACTATCCCTAATCCTAACACTAAACCCTAAACTTTAAATCTAACCCTAACCCTAACTCTACCCTTAACACTAACCCTAACCATATCCCTAAACCTAACCCTGACTCTAATCCTAACACTAACCCTATTTCTAATTCTAACCCTAACACTAATCCTAAACTAAAACCTAACCCCCTAATAATAACCCTAACACTAAACCTAACCCTAACCCTAACCCTAAACCTAACCCTAACACTAACCCCTAACCCCTAACACTAACCCTAACCCTAACCCCTAACCCTAACCCTAACCCTAACCCTAAACTTAACCCTAACCCTAACCCTAACCCTAACCCTATCCCTAACCCTAACCCTTACCCTAACACTAACACTAACCTTAACCCTAACCCTAACCTTAACCCTCACCCTAACCCTCACCTTAACCCTAAACCTAACCCTAACACTAACACTAACACCCTAAATCCTAAACCCTAAACCCCGAAAAACCCTAAACACTAATTCCAAAAGCACCCTAAACCCTAAACTGTAAACACTAAACGCTAAAAAACCCTAAACCCTAAACCCTAAACACTAAACACTAAACAAGCCTAAACCCTAAAACCATTAACACTATACCCTAAACAACCCTAAACCCTTAACCCTAAACAATATACCCTAAACCCTAAAACACTATACAACCTTAAACCCTAAACCTTAAAATATCCTAAATCATAAATCCTGAACAACCCTAAACACTAAATCATAAACAACCCTAAAAAACCCTAAACAACTCTAAACGCTAAAACCTAAACAACCCTAAACATTAAAGAATCTTAAACGCTAAACCCTATACCCTAAACCTAAACCACCCTAAAACTTAAACAATCCTAAACCCTAAACCTTAAACCATAAATTCTAAAATTTAAACATTAAATCTAAGAATAACCATAACCCTAACCCTAACCCTAAACCTAAACCTAACCCTAACCCCAACCCTAACCTTAACCCCAAAACCCTAACCCTAACCTTAAGCCTAACATAACCCCATAACCCTAACTCTAACCCTAACTATAACCTTAATGCTAACCCTAACCCTAACCCTAACCTTAACCCTAACCCCTTAACCTTAATCCCTAAATCCTAAACCCTGAACAACCATAAATCCTAAACCCTGAACAACCCTAAATCATAAACCCTGAATAACCCTAAACACTAACCTCTAAACAACCCTAAACAACCCTAATCACTAAACCATAAACAACCCTAAACACTAAATCCTAAACAACCCTATACCCTAAACCTTAAACACTAAACCCTAAATAACTCTAAACCATAAACCATTAACACTATACCCTAAACAACACTAAACACTAAACTCAAAACAACCCTAAAACCTAAACCTTAAACACTAAAACTTAAACAACCCTAAACCCTAAACACTAAACCCAAAACAACCCTAAACTTTTATTCCTAAACACTATACCCTAAACAACCATAAACCTTAAACAATCCTAAACTCTAAACCCTAAACCCTTAACCTAAACCACCCTAAATCTTAAACAATTTTAAACCCTAAACCTTAAACCCTAAACACTAAACCCTAAACCCTAAACCTAACAATAACCATAACCCTAACCCTAACCCCTAACCCTTACCCTAACCCTAACCCTAACCCTAATCCTAACCCTAACCCTAACCCTAACCCTAACCCTAACCCTAACCCTAACCCTAACCCTAACCCTAAACCTAAACGTAATCCTAACCCTAACCTTAACCCTAATCCTAACCCTAACCCTAACCCTAACCCTAACTGTAACCATAACACTAAACTCTAAACCCTAAACCTAATCCACCCTAAACCTTAAACAATCCTAATCCATAAACCTTAGACCCTAAATCCTAAATCTAACAATAAACCTAAACCTAACCCTAAATCTTACCCTAAACCTAACCCTAACCCTAAACCCTCCCTGACCCTAACCCTCACCCTAACCCTAACCCTAACCCTAAACCTAACCCTGACCCTAATCCTAACACTAACCCTATTTCTAATTCTAACCCTAACACTAATCCTAAACTTTAACCTAACCCCCTAATAATAACACTAACCCTAACACTAACCCTAACTCCTAACCCTAACCCTAAACCTAACCCAAACCTAACCCTAACCCTAACCCTAATCCTAACCCTAACACTAACCCCTAACCCTTACCCTAACCCTAACCCTAACCCTCACCCTAACCATTACCCTAACCCTAACACTAACCCTAACCCTAACCCTAACCCTAACCCTAACCCTAACACTAACCGTAACCATAACACTAAACTCTAAACCCTAAACCTAATCCACCCTAAACCTTAAACAATCCTAAACCATAAACCTTAAACCCTAAACCCTAAATCTAACAATAAACCTAAACCTGACCCTAAATCTAACCCTAACCCTAACCCTAACCCTAAACCTAACCCTGACCCTAACACTAACCCTAATCCTAACACTAACCATAAACCTAACCCTAACCCTAACCCTAACCTTAACCCTAACCCTAACCCTAACCCTAACCCTAACCCTAACCCCTTAACCTTAATCCGTAAATCCTAAACCCTGAACAACCATAAATCCTAAACCCTGAACAACCCTAAATCATAAACCCTGAATAACCCTAAACACTAACCTCTAAACTACCCTAAATAACCCTAATCACTAAACCATAAACAACCCTAAACACTAAACCCTAAACAACCCTATACCCTAAACCTTAAACACTAAACCCTAAATAATCCTAAACCCTAAACCATTAGCACTATACCCTAAACAACACTAAACACTAAACCCAAAACAACCCTAAAACCTAAACCTTAAACACTAAACCTTAAACAACCCTAAACCCTAAACACTAAACCCTAAACAACCCTAAAATTTAACCCTAAACACTATACCCTAAACAACACAAAACCTTAAACAATCCTAAACCCTAAACCCTAATCCCTTAACCTAAACCACCCTAAATCTTAAACAATCCTAAACCCTAAACCTTAAACCCTAAACACTAAACCCTAAACCCTAAACCTAACAATAACCATAACCCTAACCCTAACCCCTAACCCTAACCCTAACCCTAACCCTAACCCTAATCCTAACCCTAACCCTAACCCTAACCCTAACCCTAACACTAACCCTAAACCTAATCCTAACCCTAACCTTAACCCTAATCCTATCCCTAACCCTAACGCTAACCGTAACCATAACACTAAACTCTAAACCCTAAACCTAATCTACCCTAAACCTTAAACAATCCTAAACCATAAACCTTAGACCCTAAATCCTAAATCTAACAATAAACCTAAACCTAAACCTAAATCTAACCCTAACCCTAACCCTAACCCTAAACCCTCCCTGACCCTAACCCTAACACTAACCCTAACCCTAAACCTAACCCTGACCCTAATCCTAACACTAACCCTATTTCTAATTCTAACCCTAACACTAATCCTAAACTTAAACCTAACCCCATAATAATAACCCTAACCCTTTCACTAACCCTAACCCCTAACCCTAACCCTAACCCTAACCCTAACCCTAACCCTAACCTAACCCTAACCCTAACCCTAACCCTAACCCTAACTCTAACCTAACCCTAACCCTAACCCTAACCCTAACACAAACCCTAACACTAACCCCCTAACTTTTACACTAACCCTAACCCTAACCCTAAACCTAACCCTTACCATAACCCTAACCCTAACCCTAACCCTAACCTTAACCCTAACCCTAACCCTAACCCTAACCCTAACCCTAACCCTAACCCCTTAAGCTTAATCCCTAAATCCTAAACCCTGAACAACCATAAATCCTAAACCCTGAACAACCCTAAATCATAAACCCTGAATAACCCTAAACACTAACCTCTAAACTACCCTAAATAACCCTAATCACTAAACCATAAACAACCCTAAACACTAAACCCTAAACAACACTATACCCTAAACCTTAAACACTAAACCCTAAATAATCCTAAACCCTAAACCATTAGCACTATACCCTAAACAACACTAAACACTAAACCCAAAACAACCCTAAAACCTAAACCTTAAACACTAAACCTTAAACAACCCTAAACCCTAAACACTAAACCCTAAACAACCCTAAACTTTTAACCCTAAACACTATACCCTAAACAACACTAAACCTTAAACAATCCTAAACTCTAAACCCTAATCCCTTAACCTAAACCACCCTAAATCTTAAACAATCGTAAACCCTAAACCTTAAACCCTAAACATTAAACCCTAAACCCTAAACCTAACAATAACCATAACCGTAACCCTAACCCCTAACCCTTACCCTAAACCTAACCCTAACCCTAATCCTAACCCTAACCCTAACCCTAACCCTAACCCTAACCCTAACCCTAAACCTAATCCTAACCCTAACCTTAACCCTAATCCTAACCCTAACCCTAACCCTATCCGTAACCAAAACACTAAACTCTAAACCCTAAACCTAATCCACCCTAAACCTTAAACAATCCTAAACCATAAACCTTAGACCCTAAATCCTAAATCTAACAATAAACCTAAACCTAAACCTAAATCTAACCCTAACCAAAACCCTAACCCTAAACCTTCCCTGACCCTAAACCTAACCCTAACCCTAACCCTAAACCTAACCCTGACCCTAATCCTAACACTAACCCTATTTCTAATTCTACCAATAACACTAATCCTAAACTTAAACCTAACCCCCTAATAATAACCCTAACCCTTTCACTAACCCTAACCCCTAACCCTAACCCTAACCCTAACCCTAACCCTAACCCTAACCCTAACCTAACCCTAACCCTAACCCTAACCCTAACCCTAACCCTAACCCTAACCCTAACCTAACCCTAACCCTAACCCTAACCCTAACACAAACCCTAACACTAACCCCCTAACTTTTACCCTAACCCTAACCCTAACCCTAAACCTAACCCTTACCATAACCCTAACCCTAACCCTAACCCCATCCCTAACCCTAACCCTAACCGTAACCATAATACTAAACTCTAAACCCTAAACCTAATCCACCCTTAAACTTAAACAATCCTAAACCATAAACCTTAAACCCTAAACCCTAAATCTAACAATAAACCTAAACCTAAACCTAAATCTAACCCTAACCCTAACCCTAACCCTAAACATAAACCTGACCCTAACCCTAATCCTAATCCTAACACTAATCATAACCCAAACAGTAACCCTAAGCCTAACCCTAAACCTAACCCTAAACCTCACCCTATCCCTAATCTTAACACTAAACCCTAAACCTTAATTCTAACCCTAACCCTAACCCTACCCTTAACCCTAACCCTAACCATATTTCTAAACCTTATCCTGACCCTAATCCTAAAACTAACCCTATTTCTAATTCTAACCCAAACACTAATCCTAAACTAAAACCTAACCCCCTAATAATAACCCTAACACTAAACCTAACCCTAACCCTAACCCTAATCCTAACCCTAACACTAACCCCTAACACCTAACACTAACCCTAACCCAAACCCCTAACCCTAACCCTAACCCTAACCCTAACCTTAACCCTAACTCTAACCCTAAACCTAACCCTATCCCTAACCCTAACCCTTACCCTAACACTAACACTAACCTTAACCCTAACCCTAACCTTAACCCTCACCCTAACCCTCACCTTAACCCTAAACCTAACCCTAACACTAACCCTAACACCCTAAATCCTAAACCCTAAACCCCGAAAAACCCTAAACACTAATTCCAAAAGCACCCTAAACCCTAAACTATAAACACTAAACGCTAAAAAACCCTAAACCCTAAACCCTAAACACTAAACCCTAAACAAGCCTAAACCCTAAAACCATTAACACTATAACCTAAACAACCCTAAACCCTTAACCCTAAACATTATACCCTAAACCCTAAAACACTATACAACCTTAAACCCTAAACCTTAAAATATCCTAAATCATAAATAATGAACAACCCTAAACACTAAATTATAAACAACCCTAAAAAACCCTAAACAACTCTAAACGCTAAAACCTAAACAACCCTAACCATTAAACAATCTTAAACGCTAAATTTTGAACCCTAAACCTAAACCACCCTAAAACTTAAACAATCCTAAACCCTAAACCTTAAACCATAAACCCTAAATTTTAAACCATAAATCTAAGAATAACCATAACCCTAACCCTAACCCTAAACCTAAACCTAACCCTAACCCCAACCCTAACCTTAACCCCATAACCCTAACCCTAACCTTAAGCCTAACATAACCCCATAACCCTAACTCTAACCCTAACTCTAACCCTAATGCTAACCCTAACCCTAACCCTAACCCTAACCCCTTAACCTTAATCCCTAAATCCTAAACCCTGAACAACCATAAATCCTAAACCCTGAACAACCCTAAATCATAAACCCTGAATAACCCTAAACACTAACCTCTAAACAACCCTAAACAACCCTAATCACTAAACCATAAACAACCCTAAACACTAAACCCTAAACAACCCTATACCTTAAACATTAAACACTAAACCCTAAATAACCCTAAACCCTAAACCATTAACACTATACCCTAAACAACACTAAACACTAAATCCAAAACAACCCTAAAACCTAAACCTTAAACACTAAACCTTAAACAAACCTAAACCCTAAACACTAAACCCTAAACAACCCTAAACTTTTAACACTAAACACTATACCCTAAACAACCCTAAACCTTAAACAATCCTAAACTCTAAACCCTAAACCCTTAACATAAACCACCCTAAATCTTAAACAATCCTAAACCCTAAACCTTAAACCCTAAACACTAAACCCTAAACCCTAAACCTAACAATAACCATAACCCTAACCCTAACCCCTAACCCTTACCCTAACCCTAACCCTAACCCTAATCCTAACCCTAAACCTAACCCTAACCCTAACCCTAACCCTAAACCTAACCCTGACCCTAATCCTAACACTAACCCTATTTCTAATTTTAACCCTAACACTAATCCTAAACTTAAACCTAACCCCCTAATAATAAACCTAACCCTAACACTAACCCTTACCCCTAACCCTAACCCTAACCCTAACCCTAACCCTAACCCTAACCCTAACTTAACCCTAACCCTAACCCTAACCCTAACCCTAACACTAACCCCTAACCCTTACCCTAACCCTAACCCTAACCCTAACCCTAACCATTACCCTAACCCTAAACCTAACCCTAACCCTAACCCTAACCCTAACACTAACCGTAACCATAACACTAAACTCTAAACCATAAACCTAATCCACCCTAAACCTTAAACAATCCTAAACCATAAATCTTAAACCCTAAACACTAAATCTAACAATAAACCTAAACCTGACCCTAAATCTAACCCTAACCCTAACCCTAACCCTAAACCTAACCCTGACCCTAACACTAACCCTAATCCTAACACTAACCATAACCCTAACCCTAACCATAACCCTAAACTTAATCCTAACCCTAACCCTAAACCTAACCCTTACCCTAACCCTAACCCTAACCCTAACCTAACCCTAACCCTAACCCTAACCCTAACCCTAACACTAACCCCCTAACTTTTACCCTAACCCTAACCCTAACATTAACCCTAACCTTAACCCTAACCCTAACCCTAACCCTAACCCTAACTCTAACCCTAACTTTAACCCTAACCGTAACCATAATACTAAACTCTAAACCCTAAACCTAATCTACCCTAAACCTTAAACAATCCTAAACCCTAAACCCTAAATCTAACAATAAACCTAAACCTAACTCTAAATCTAACCCTAACCCTAACCCTAACCCTAAACCTAAACCGGACCCTAACCATAACCCTAATAATAACACTAATCATAACACAAACACTAACCCTAACCCTAACCCTAAACCTAACCATAAACCTCACACTATCCCTAATCCTAACACTAAACCCTAAACTTTAAATCTAACCCTAACCCTAACTCTACCCTTAACCCTAACCCTAACCATATCCCTAAACCTAACCCTGACCCTAATCCTAACACTAACTCTATTTCTAATTCAAACCCTAACACTAATCCTAAACTAAAACCTAACCCCCTAATAATATCCCTAACACAAAACCTAACCCTAACCCTAACACTAACCCTAAAACTAACCCCTAACCCCTAACACTAACCCTAACACTAACCCCTAACCCTAACCCTAACCCTAACCCTAACCTTAACCCTAACCCTAACCCTAACCCTAAGCCTATCCCTAACCCTAACCCTTACCCTAACACTAACACTAACCTTAACCCTAACCCTAACCTTAACCCTCACCCTAACCCTCACCTTAACCCTAAACCTAACCCTAACACTAACCCTAACACCCTAAATCCTAAACCCTAAACCCCGAAAAACCCTAAACACTAATTCCAAAAGCACCCTAAACCCTAAACTATAAACACTAAACGCTAAAAAACCCTAAACTCTAAACCCTAAACACTAAACCCTAAACAAGCCTAAACCCTAAAACCATTAACACTATACCCTAAACAACCCTAAACCCTTAACCCTAAATATTATACCCTAAACCCTAAAACACTATACAACCTTAAACCCTAAACCTTAAAATATCCTAAATCATAAATCCTGAACAAGCCTAAACACTATATCATAAACAACCCTAAAAAACCCTAAACAACTCTTAACGCTAAAACCTAAACAACCCTAAACATTAAACAATCTTAAACGCTAAACCCTATACCCTAAACCTAAACCACCCTAAAACTTAAACAATCCTAAACCCGAAACCTTAAACCATAAACCCTAAATTTTAAACCATAAATCTAAGAATAACCATAACCCTAACCCTAACCCTAAACCTAAACCTAACCCTAACCCCAACCCTAACCTTAACCCCATAACCCTAACCCTAACCTTAAGCCTAACATAACCCCATAACCCTAAATCTAACCCTAACTCTAACCCTAATGCTAACCCTAACCCTAACCCTAACCCTAACCCTAACCCCTTAACCTTAATCCCTAAATCCTAAACCCTGAACAACCATAAATCCTAAACCCTGAACAACCCTAAATCATAAACCCTGAATAACCCTAAACACTAACCTCTAAACAACCCTAAACAACCCTAATCACTAAACCATAAACAACCCTAAACACTAAACCCTAAACAACCCTATACCCTAAACCTTAAACACTAAACCCAAATAACCCTAAACCCTAAATCATTAACACTATACCCTAAACAACACTAAACACTAAACCCAAAACAACCCTAAAACCTAAACCTTAAACACTAAACCTTAAACAACCCTAAACCCTAAACACTAAACCCTAAACAACCCTAAACTTTTAACCCTAAACACTATACCCTAAACAACCCAAAACTTTAAACAATCCTAAACTCTAAACCCTAAACCCTTAAACTAAACCACCCTAAATCTTAAACAATCCTAAACCCTAAACCTTAAACCCTAAACACTAAACCCTAAACCCTAAACCTAACAATAACCATAACCCTAACCCTAACCCCTAACCCTTACCCTAACCCTAACCCTAATCCTAATCCTAACCCTAACCCTAACACTAACCCTAACCCTAACCCTAACCCTAACCCTAACCCTAACCCTAACCCTAAACCTAACCCTGACCCTAATCTTAACACTAACCCTATTTCTAATTCTAACCCTAACACTAATCCTAAACTTCAACCTAACCCCCTAATAATAAACCGAACCCTAACACTAACCCTAACCCCTAACCCTAACCCTAACCCTAACCCTAACCCTAACCCTAACCTAACCCTAACCCTAACACTAACCCTTACCCTAGCCCTAACACTAACCCCTAACCCTTACCCTAACCCTAGCCCTAACCCTAACCATTACCCTAACCCTAACCCTAACCCTAACCCTAACCCTAACACTAACCGTAACCATAACACTAAACTCTAAACTCTAAACCTAATCCACCCTAAACCTTAAACAATCCTAAACCATAAACCTTAAACCCTAAACACTAAATCTAAAAATAAACCTAAACCTGACCCTAAATCTAACCCTAAACCTAACCCTAACCCTAAACCTAACCCTGACCCTAACACTAACCCTAATCCTAACACTAACCATAACCCTAACCCTAACCCTAACCCTAACCTTAACCCTAACCCTAACCCTAACCCTAACCCTTACCCTAACCCTAACCCTAACCCTAACCCTAACCCTAACCCTAACCCCTTAACCTTAATCCCTAAATCCTTAACCCTGAACAACCATAAATCCTAAACCCTGAACAACCCTAAATCATAAACACTGAATAACCCTAAACACTAACCTCTAAACAACCCTAAACAACCCTAATCACTAAACCATAAACAACCCTAAACACTAAACCCTAAACAACCCTATACCCTAAACCTTAAACACTAAACCCTAAATAACCCTAAACCCTAAACCATTAACACTATACCCTAAACAACACTAAACACTAAACCCAAAACAACCCTAAAACCTAAACCTTAAACACTAAACCTTAAACAACCCTAAAACCTAAACACTAAACCCTAAACAACCCTAAACTTTTAATCCGAAACACTATACCCTAAACAACCCTAAACCTTAAAGAATCCTAAACTCTAAACCCTAAACCCTTAACCTAAACCACCCTAAATCTTAAACAATCCTAAACCCTAAACCTTAAACCCTAAACACTAAACCCTAAACACTAAACCTAAAAATAACCATAACCCTAACCCTAACCCCTAACCCTTACCTAACCCTAACCCTAACCCTAATCCTAACCCTAACCCTAAGCCTAACCCTAACCCTAACCCTAACCCTAACCCTAACCCTAAACCTAATCCTAACCCTAACCTTAACCCTAATCCTAACCCTAACCCTAACCCTAACACTAACCGTAACCATAACACTAAACTCTAAACCCTAAACCTAATCCACCCTATAGCTTAAACAATCCTAAACCATAAACTTTAGACCCTAAATCCTAAATCTAACAATAAACCTAAACCTAACCCTAAATCTAACCCTAACCCTAACCCTAACCCTAAATCCTCCCTGACCCTAACCCTAACCCTAACCCTAACCCTAACCCAAAACCTAATCCTGACCCTAATCATAACACTAACCCTATTTTTAATTCTAACCCTAACACTAATCCTAAACTTAAACCTAACCCATAATAATAACCCTAACCCTAACACTAACCCTAACCCCTAACCCTAACCCTAACCCTAACCCTAACCCTAACCTAACCCTAACCCTAAACTTAACCCTAACCCTAACACTAACCCCTAACCCTTACCCTAACCCTAACCCTAAGCCTAACCATTACCCTAACCCTAAACCTAACCCTAACCCTAACCCTAACCCTAACCCTAACCGTAACCATAACACTAAACTCTAAACCCTAAACCTAATCCACCCTAAACCTTAAACAATCCTAAACCATAAATCTTAAACCCTAAACACTAAATCTAACAATAAACCTAAACCTGACCCTAAATCTAACCCTAACCCTAACCCTAACCCTAAACCTAACCCTGACCCTAACACTAACCCTAATCCTAACACTAACCATAACCCTAACCCTAACCCTAACCCTAACCTTAATCCTAACCCTAACCCTAAACCTAACCCTTACCCTAACCCTAACCCTAACCCTAACCTAACCCTAACCCTAACCCTAACCCTAACCCTAACACTAACCCCCTAACTTTTACCCTAACCCTAACCCTAACATTAACCCTAACCTTAACCCTAACCCTAACCCTAACCCTAACCCTAGCTCTAACCCTAACTTTAACCCTAACCGTAACCATAATACTAAACTCTAAACCCTAAACCTAATCTACCCTAAACCTTAAACAATCCTAAACCCTAAACCCTAAATCTAACAATAAACCTAAACCTAACGCTAAATCTAACCCTAACCCTAACCCTAACCCTAAACCTAAACCGGACCCTAACCCTAACCCTAATAATAACACTAATCATAAACCAAACACTAAACCTAACCCTAACCCTAAACCTAACCATATACCTCACACTATCCCTAATCCTAACACTAAACCCTAAACTTTAAATCTAAACCTAACCCTAACTCTACCCTTAACCCTAACCCTAACCATATCCCTAAACCTAACCCTGACCCTAATCCTAACACTAACTCTATTTCTAATTCTAACCCTAACACTAATCCTAAACTAAAACCTAACCCCCTAATAATAACCCTAACACAAAACCTAACCCTAACCCTAACCCTAACCCTAAAACTAACCCCTAACCCCTAACACTAACCCTAACACTAACCCCTAACCCTAACCCTAACCCTAACCCTAACCTTAACCCTAACCCTAACCCTAACCCTAACCCTATCCCTAACCCTAACCCTTACCCTAACACTAACACTAACCTTAACCCTAACCCTAACCTTAACCCTCACCCTAACCCTCACCTTAACCCTAAACCTAACCCTAACACTAACCCTAACACCCTAAATCCTAAACCCTAAACCCCGAAAAACCCTAAACACTAATTCCAAAAGCACCCTAAACCCTAAACTATAAACACTAAACGCTAAAAAACCCTAAACTCTAAACCCTAAACACTAAACCCTAAACAAGCCTAAACCCTAAAACCATTAACACTATACCCTAAACAACCCTAAACCCTTAACCCTAAATATTATACCCTAAACCCTAAAACACTATACAACCTTAAACCCTAAACCTTAAAATATCCTAAATCATAAATCCTGAACAAGCCTAAACACTATATCATAAACAACCCTAAAAAACCCTAAACAACTCTTAACGCTAAAACCTAAACAACCCTAAACATTAAACAATCTTAAACGCTAAACCCTATACCCTAAACCTAAACCACCCTAAAACTTAAACAATCCTAAACCCGAAACCTTAAACCATAAACCCTAAATTTTAAACCATAAATCTAAGAATAACCATAACCCTAACCCTAACCCTAAACCTAAACCTAACCCTAACCCCAACCCTAACCTTAACCCCATAACCCTAACCCTAACCTTAAGCCTAACATAACCCCATAACCCTAAATCTAACCCTAACTCTAACCCTAATGCTAACCCTAACCCTAACCCTAACCCTAACCCTAACCCCTTAACCTTAATCCCTAAATCCTAAACCCTGAACAACCATAAATCCTAAACCCTGAACAACCCTAAATCATAAACCCTGAATAACCCTAAACACTAACCTCTAAACAACCCTAAACAACCCTAATCACTAAACCATAAACAACCCTAAACACTAAACCCTAAACAACCCTATACCCTAAACCTTAAACACTAAACCCAAATAACCCTAAACCCTAAACCATTAACACTGTACCCTAAACAACACTAAACACTAAACCCAAAACAACCCTAAAACCTAAACCTTAAACACTAAACTTTAAACAACCCTAAACCCTAAACACTAAACCCTAAACAACCCTAAACTTTTAACCCTAAACACTATACCCTAAACAACCCTAAACCTTAAACAATCCTAAACTCTAAACCCTAAACCCTTAACCTAAACCATCCTAAATCTTAAATAATCCTAAACCCTAAACCTTAAACCCTAAACACTAAACCCTAAACCCTAAACCTAACAATAACCATAACCCTAACACTAACCCCTAACCGTTACCCTAACCCTAACCCTAACCCTAATCCTAACCCTAACCCTAACACTAACCCTAACCCTAACCCTAACCCTAACCCTAACCCTAAACCTAACCCTGACCCTAATCTTAACACTAACCCTATTTCTAATTCTAACCCTAACACTAATCCTAAACTTCAACCTAACCCCCTAATAATAAACCGAACCCTAACACTAACACTAACCCCTAACCCTAACCCTAACCCTAACCCTAACCCTAACCCTAACCTATCCCTAACCCTAACCCTAACCCTAACCCTAACCCTAGCCCTAACACTAACCCCTAACCCTTACACTAACCCTAACCCTAACCCTAACCATTACCCTAACCCTAACCCTAACCCTAACCCTAACCCTAACACTAACCGTAACCATAACACTAAACTCTAAACCCTAAACCTAATCCACCCTAAACCTTAAACAATCCTAAACCATAAACCTTAAACCCTAAACACTAAATCTAAAAATAAACCTAAACCTGACCCTAAATCTAACCCTAAACCTAACCCTAACCCTAAACCTAACCCTGACCCTAACACTAACCCTAATCCTAACACTAACCATAACCCTAACCCTAACCCTAACCCTAACCTTAACCCTAACCCTAACCCTAACCCTAACCCTTACCCTAACCCTAACCCTAACCCTAACCCTAACCCTAACCCTAACCCCTTAACCTTAATCCCTAAATCCTAAACCCTGAACAACCATAAATCCTAAACCCTGAACAACCCTAAATCATAAACCCTGAATAACCCTAAACACTAACCTCTAAACAACCCTAAACAACCCTAATCACTAAACCATAAACAACCCTAAACACTAAACCCTAAACAACCCTATACCCTAAAGCTTAAACACTAAACCCTAAATAACCCTAAACCCTAAACCATTAACACTATACCCTAAACAACACTAAACACTAAACCCAAAACAACCCTAAAACCTAAACCTTAAACACTAAACCTTAAACAACCCTAAACCCTAAACACTAAACCCTAAACTACCCTAAACTTTTAAACGAAACACTATACCCTAAACAACCCTAAACCTTAAACAATCCTAAACTCTAAACCCTAAACCCTTAACCTAAACCACCCTAAATCTTAAAAAATCCTAAACCCTAAACCTTAAACCCTAAACACTAAACCCTAAACACTAAACCTAAAAATAACCATAACCCTAACCCTAACCCCTAACCCTTACCTAACCCTAACACTAACCCTAATCCTAACCCTAACCCTAAGCCTAACCCTAACCCTAACCCTAACCCTAACCCTAAACCTAATCCTAACCCTAACCTTAACCCTAATCCTAACCCTAACCCTAACCCTAACCCTAACCGTAACCATAACACTAAACTCTAAACCCTAAACCTAATCCACCCTATAGCTTAAACAATCCTAAACCATAAACCTTAGACCCTAAATCCTAAATCTAACAATAAACCTAAACCTAACCCTAAATCTAACCCTAACCCTAACCCTAACCCTAAATCATCCCTGACCCTAACCCTAACCCTAACCCTAACCCTAACCCAAAACCTAATCCTGACCCTAATCCTAACACTAACCCTATTTTTAATTCTAACCCTAACACTAATCCTAAACTTAAACCTAACCCATAATAATAACCCTAACCCTAACACTAACCCTAACCCCTAACCCTAACCCTAACCCTAACCCTAACCTAACCCTAAACCTAAACTTAACCCTAACCCTAACACTAACCCCTAACCCTTACCCTAACCCTAACCCTAAGCCTAACCATTACCCTAACCCTAAACCTAACCCTAACCCTAACCCTAACACTAACCGTAACCATAACACTAAACTCTAAACCTTAACCTAATCCACCCTAAACCTTAAACAATCCTAAACCATAAACCTTAAACCCTAAACCCTAAATCTAACAATAAACCTAAACCTGACCCTAAATCTAACCCTAACCCTAACCCTAACCCTAAACCTAACCCTGACCCTAATCCTAACACTAAACCTATTTCTTATTCTAACCCTAACACTAATTCTAAACTTAAACCTAACCCCCTAATAATAACCCTAACCCTAACACTAACCCTAACCCCTAACCCTAACCCTAACCCTAACCCTAACCTTACCCTAACCCTACCCTTAACCCTAACCCTAACCCTAACCCTAACCCTAACCTTAACCCTAACCCTAACCTTAACCCTAACCCTAACTCTAACCCCTAACCCTTACCCAAACCCTAACCCTAACCCTAACCCTAAACCTAACACTAACCCTAACCATAACCATAACCATAACCCTAACCCTAACCCTAACCCTAACCCTAAACCTAACCCTAACCCTAACCTTAACCCTAATCCTAACCCTAACCCTAACCCTAACCCTAACCCTAACCCTAACCATAACACTAAACTCTAAACCCTAAACCTAATCCACCCTAAACCTTAAACAATCCTAAACCATAAACCGTAGACCCTAAACCCTAAATCTAACATTAAACCTAAACCTAACCCTAAATCTAACCCTAACCCTAAACCCTACCTGACCCTAACCCTAACCCTAACCCTAACCCTAACCCTAAACCTAACCCTGACCCTAATCCTAACACTAAACCTATTTCTAATTCTAACCCTAACACTAATCCTAAACTTAACCCTAAACCCTCTAATAATAACCCTAACCCTAAAACTAACCCTAAACCCTAACCCTAACCCTAACCCTAACCCTAACCTAACCCTAACCCTTACCCTTACCCTAACCCAAACCCTAACACTAACCCCCTAACTTTTACCCTAACCCTAACCCTAACCCTAACCTTTACCATAACCCTAACCCTAACCCTAACCCCATCCCTAACCCTAACCCTAACCGTAACCATAACACTAAACTCTAAACCCTAAACCTAATCCACCCTAAACCTTGAACAATCCTAAACCATAAACCTTAAACTCTAAACCCTAAATCTAACAATAAACCTAACCTAACCCTAAATTTAACCCTAACCCTATCCCTAACCCTAAACCTAACCCTGACCCTAACCCTAACCCTAATCCTAACACTAACCATAACCCTAACCCTAACACTAACCCTAACCTTAACCCTAACCCTAACCCTAACCCTAAACCTAACTCTAACCCTAACCCTAACCCTAACCGTAACCATAATACTAAACTCTAAACCCTTAACCTAATCCACCCTAAACCTTAAACAATCCTAAACCATAAACCTTAAACCCTAAACCTTAAATCTAACAATAAACCTAAACCTAACCCTAAATCTAACCCTAACCCTAACCCTAACCCTAAACCTAAACCTGACCCTAACCCTAACCCTAATCCTAACACTAATCATAACCCAAACACTAACCCTAACCCTAACCCTAAACCTAACCCTAAAACTCACACTATCCCTAATCCTAACACTAAACCCTAAACTTTAAATCTAACCCTAACCCTAACCCTACCCTTAACCCTAACCCTATCCCTAAACCTAACCCTGACCCTAATCCTAACACTAACCCTATTTCTAATTCTAACCCTAACACTAATCCTAAACTAAAACCTAACCCCCTAATAATAACCCTAACACTAAACCTAACCCTAACCCTAACCCTAACCCTAACCCTAACACTAACCCCTAAGCCCTAACACTAACCCTAACCCTAACCCCTAACCCTAACCCTAACCCTAAACTTAACCCTAACCCTAACCCTAACCCTATCCCTAACCCTAACCCTTACCCTAACACTAACACTAACCTTAACCCTAACCCTAACCTTAACCCTCACCCTAACCCTCACCTTAACCCTAAACCTAACACTAACACTAACCCTAACACCCTAAATCCTAAACCTTAAGCCCCGAAAAACCCTAAACACTAATTCCAAAAGCACCCTAAACCCTATACTATAAACACTAAACGCTAAAAAACCCTAAACCCTAAACCCTAAACACAAAACCCTAAACAAGCCTAAACCCTAAAACCATTAATACTATACCCTAAACAACCCTAAACCCTTAACCATAAACATTATACCCTAAACCCTAAAACACTATACAACCTTAAACCCTAAACCTTAAAATATCCTAAATCATAAATCCTGAACAACCCTAAACACTAAATTATAAACAACCCTAAAAAACCCTAAACAACTCTAAACGCTAAAACCTAAACAACCCTAACCATTAAAAAATCTTAAACGCTAAATTCTATACCCTAAACCTAAACCACCCTAAAACTTAAACAATCCTAAACCCTAAACCTTAAACCATAAACCCTAAATTTTAAACCATAAATCTAAGAATAACCATAACCCTAACCCTAACCCTAAACCTAAACCTAACCCTAACCCCAACCCTAACTTTAACCCCATAACCCTAACCTAACCTTAAGCCTAACATAACCCCGTAACCCTAACTCTAACCCTAACTCTAACCCTAACTCTAACCCTAATGCTAACCCTAACCCTAACCCTAACCCTAACCCTAACCCTAACCCCTTAACCTTAATCCCTAAATCCTAAACCCTGAACAACCATAAATCCTAAACCCTGAACAACCCTAAATCATAAACGCTGAATAACCCTAAACACTAACCTCTAAACAACCCTAAACAACCCTAATCACTAAACCATAAACAACCCTAAACACTAAACCCTAAACAACCCTATACCCTAAACCTTAAACACTAAACCCTAAATAACCCTAAACCCTAAACCATTAACACTATACCCTAAACAACACTAAACACTAAACCCAAAACAACCCTAAACTTTTAACCCTAAACACTATACCCTAAACAACCCTAAACCTTAAACAATCCTAAACTCTAAACCCTAAACCCTTAACCCAAACCACCCTAAATCTTAAACAATCCTAAACCCTAAACCTTAAACCCTAAACACTAAACCCTAAACCCTAAACCTAACAATAACCATAACCCTAACCCTAACCCCTAACCCTTACCCTAACCCTAACCCTAATCCTAATCTTAACCCTAACCCTACCCCTAACCCTAACCCTAACCCTAACCCTAACCCTAAACCTAAACCTAATCCTAACCCTAACCTTAACCCTAATCCTAACCCTAACCCTAACCCTAACCGTAACCGTAACCATAACACTAAACTCTAAACCCTAAACCTAATCCACCCTAAACCTTAAACAATCTTAAACCATAAACCTTAGACCCTAAATCCTAAATCTAACAATAAACCTAAACCTAACCCTAAATCTTACCCTAACCCTAACCCTAAACCCTCCCTGACCCTAACCCTCACCCTAACCCTAACCCTAA
>NC_137966.1:30151190-30153690 GCF_963924665.1 Micromys minutus | reverse complement strand
TCACTAAACCATAAACAACCCTAAACACTAAACCCTAAACAACCCTATACCCTAAACCTTAAACACTAAACCCTAAATAACCCTAAACCCTAAACCATTAACACTATACCCTAAACAACACTAAACACTAAACCCAAAACAACCCTAAACTTTTAACCCTAAACACTATACCCTAAACAACCCTAAACCTTAAACAATCCTAAACTCTAAACCCTAAACCCTTAACCCAAACCACCCTAAATCTTAAACAATCCTAAACCCTAAACCTTAAACCCTAAACACTAAACCCTAAACCCTAAACCTAACAATAACCATAACCCTAACCCTAACCCCTAACCCTTACCCTAACCCTAACCCTAATCCTAATCTTAACCCTAACCCTACCCCTAACCCTAACCCTAACCCTAACCCTAACCCTAAACCTAAACCTAATCCTAACCCTAACCTTAACCCTAATCCTAACCCTAACCCTAACCCTAACCGTAACCGTAACCATAACACTAAACTCTAAACCCTAAACCTAATCCACCCTAAACCTTAAACAATCTTAAACCATAAACCTTAGACCCTAAATCCTAAATCTAACAATAAACCTAAACCTAACCCTAAATCTTACCCTAACCCTAACCCTAAACCCTCCCTGACCCTAACTCTCACCCTAACCCTAACCCTAACCCTAAACCTAACCCTGACCCTAATCCTAACACTAAACCTATTGCTAATTCTAACCCTAACACTCATCCTAAACTTAAACCTAACCCCCTAATAATAACCCTAACCCTAACACTAACACTAACACCTAACCCTAACCCTAACCCTAACCCTAACCCTAACCTAACCCTAACCCTAACCCTAACCCTAACCTTAACACTAACCCCTAACCCTTACCCTAACCCTAACCCTAACCCTAACCCTAACCCTAACCATTACCCTAACCCTAACCCTAACCCTAAGCCTAACACTAACCGTAACCATAACACTAAACTCTAAACCCTAAACCTAATCCACCCTAAACCTTAAACAATCCTAAACCATAAACCTTAAACCCTAAAATCTAAATCTAACAATAAACCTAAACCTGACCCTAAATCTAACCCTAACCCTAACCCTAACCCTAACCCTAACCCTAACCCTAAACCTAACCCTGACCCTAACCCTAACCCTAATCCTAACACTAACCATAACCATAACTCTAACCCTAACTCTAACCCTAACTCTAACCCTAATGCTAACCCTAACCTTAACCCTAACCCTAACCCTAACCCCTTAACCTTAATCCCTAAATCCTAAACCCTGAACAACCATAAATCCTAAACCCTGAACAACCCTAAATCATAAACGCTGAATAACCCTAAACACTAACCTCTAAACAAACCTAAACAACCCTAATCACTAAACCATAAACAACCCTAAACACTAAACCCTAAACAACCCTATACCCTAAACCTTAAACACTAAACCCTAAATAACCCTAAACCCTAAACCATTAACACTATACCCTAAACAACACTAAACACTAAACCCAAAACAACCCTAAAACCTAAACCTTAAACACTAAACCTTAAACAACCCTAAACCCTAAACACTAAACCCTAAACAACCCTAAACTTTTAACCCTAAACACTGTACCCTAAAAAACCCTAAACCTTAAACAATCCTAAACTCTAAACCCTAAACCCTTAACCTAAACCACCCTAAATCTTCAACAATCCTAAACCCTAAACCTTAAACCCTAAACACTAAACCCTAAACCCTAAACCTAACAATAAACATAACCCTAACCCTAACCCCTAACCCTTACCCTAACCCTAACCCTAACCCTAATCCTAACCCTAACCCTAACCCTAACCCTAACCCTAACCCTAACCCTAAACCTAATCCTAACCCTAACCTTAACCCTAACCCTAACCCTAACCCTAACCCTAACCCTAACCCTAACCCTAACCCTAAACCTAACCCTAACCCTAACCCTAACCGTAACCATAACACTAGACTCTAAACCCTAAACCTAATCCACCCTAAACCTTAAACAATCCTAAACCATAAACCTTAGACCCTAAATCCTAAATCTAACAATAAACCTAAACCTAACCCTAAATCTAACCCTAACCCTAACCCTAACCCTAAACCCTCCCTGACCCTAACCCTAACCCTAACCCTAACCCTAAACCTAAACCTAACCCTGACCCTAATCTTAACACTAATCCTATTTTTAATTCTAACCCTAACACTAATCCTAAACTTAAACCTAACCCCCTAATAATAACCCTAACCCTAACACTAACCCTAACCCCTAACCCTAACCCTAACCCTAACCCTAACACTAACCCTAACCTAACCCTAACCCTAACCCTAACCCTAACCCTAACACTAACCCCTAACCCTTACCCTAACCCTAACCCTAACCCTAAGCATTACCCTAACCCTAACCCTAATCCTAACACTAACTATAACCCTAACCCTAACCCTAACCTTAACCCTAACCATAACCCTACCTAAA
>NC_137966.1:30141190-30146190 GCF_963924665.1 Micromys minutus | reverse complement strand
AACCCTAACCCTAACCCTAACCCAAACCCTAACACTAACCTTCTAACTTTTACCATAACCCTAACCCTAACCCTAACCCTAACCCTTAGCATAACCCTAACCCTAACCCTAACCCCATCCCTAACCCTAACCCTAACCGTAACCATAACACTAAACTCTAAACCCTAAACCTAATCCACCCTAAACCTTAAACAATCCTAAACCATAAACCTTAAACCCTAATCCCTAAATCTAACAATATACCTAAACCTAACCCTACATCTAACCCTAACCCTATACCTACCCCTAAACCTAACGTGACCCTAACCCTAACCCTAATCCTAACACTAACCATAACCCTAACCCTAACATTAACCCTAACCTTAACCCTAAACCTAACCCTAACCCTAACCCTAACCCTAACTCTAACCCTAACCCTAACCCTAACCGTAACCATAATACTAAACTCTAAACCCTAAACCTAATCTACCGTAAACCTTAAACAATCCTAAACCTTAAACCTTAAACCCTAAACCCTAAATCTAACAATAAACCTAAACCTAACCCTAAATCTAACCCTAACCCTAACCCTAACCCTAAACCTAAACCTGACCCTAACCCTAACACTAATGATAACACTAATCATAACACAAACCTATCCCTAACCCTAACCCTAAACCTAACCCTAAACCTCACACTATCCCTAATCTTAACACTAAACCCTAAACTTTAAATCTAACCCTAACCCTAACCCTACCCTTAACCCTAACACTAACCATATCCCTAAACCTAACTCTGACCCTAATCCTAACACTAACCCTATTTCTAATTCTAACCCTAACACTAATCCTAAACTAAAACCTAACCCACTAATAATAACCCTAACACTAAACCTAACCCTAACCCTAACCCTAACCCTAACCCTAACACTAACCCCTAACCCCTAACACTAACCCTAACCCTAACCCCTAACCCTAACCCGAACCCTAACCCTAACCTTAACCCTAACCCTAACCCTAACCCTAACCCTATCCCTAACCCTAACCCTTACCCTAACACTAACACTAACCTTAACCCTAACCCTAACCTTAACCCTCACCCTAACCCTCACCTTAACCCTAAACCTAACCCTAACACTAACCCTAACACCCTAAATCCTAAACCCTAAACCCCGAAAAACCCTAAACACTAATTCCAAAAGCACCCTAAACCCTAAACAATAAACACTAAACGCTAAAAAACCCTAAACCCTAAACCCTAAACACCAAACACTAAACAAGCCTAAACCCTAAAACCATTAACACTATACCCTAAACAACCCTAAACCCTTAACACTAAACATTATACCCTACCCTAAAACACTATACAACCTTAAACCCTAAACCTTAAAATATCCTAAATCATAAATCCTGAACAACCCTAAACACTAAATCATAAACAACCCTAAAAAACCCTAAACAACTCTAAACGCTAAAACCTAAACAACCCTAAACATTAAACAATCTTAAACGCTAAACCCTATACCCTAAACCTAAACCACCCTAAAACATAAACAATCCAAAACCTAAACCATAAACCATAAACCCTAAAATTTAAACCTTAAATCTGAGAATAACCATAACCCTAAACCTAACCCTAAACCTAAACCTAACCCTAACCCCAACCCTAACCTTAACCCCATAACCCTAACCCTAACCTTAAGCCTAACATAACCACATAACCCTAACTCTAACCCTAACTCTAACCCTAATGCTAACCCTAACCCTAACCCTAACCCTAACCCTAACCCCTTAACCTTAATCACTAAATCCTAAACCCTGAACAACCATAAATCCTAAACCCTGAACAACCCTAAATCATAAACCCTGAATAACCCTAAACACTAACCTCTAAACAACCCTAAACAACCCTAATCACTAAACCATAAACAACCCTAAACACTAAATCCTTAACAACCCTATACCCTAAACCTTAAACACTAAACCGTAAATAACCCTAAACCCTAAACCATTAACACTATACCCTAAACAACACTAAACACTAAACCCAAAACAACCCTAAAACCTAAACCTTTAACACTAAACCTTAAACAACCCTAAACCCTAAACACTAAACCCTAAACAACCCTAAACTTTTAACCCTATGCACTATACCCTAAACAACCCTAAACCTTAAACAATCCTAAACTCTAAACCCTAAACCCTTAACCTAAACCACCCTAAATCTTAAACAATCCTAAACCCTAAACCTTAAACCCTAAACACTAAACCCTAAACCCTAAACCTAACAATAACCATAACCCAAAACCTAACCCCTAACCCTTACCCTAACCCTAACCCTAACCCTAATCCTAACCCTAACCCTAACCCTAACCCTAACCCTAACCCTAAACCTAATCCTAACCCTAACCTTAACCCTAATCCTAACCCTAACCCTAACCCTAACCCTAACCGTAACCATAACACTAAACTCTAAACCCTAAACCTAATCCACCCTAAACCTTAAACAATCCTAAACCATAAACCTTAGACCCTAAATCCTAAATCTAACAATAAACCTAAACCTAACCCTAAATCTAACCCTAACCCTAACCCTAACCCTAAACCCTCCCTGACTTTAACCCTAACCCTAACCCTAACCCTAACACTAAACCTAACCCTGACCCTAATCCTAACACTAAACCTATTTCTAATTCTAACCCTAACACTAATCCTAAACTTAAACCTAACACCCTAATAATAACCCTAACCCTAACACTAACCCTAACCCCTAACCCTAACCCTATCCCTAACCCTAACCTAACCCTAACCCTAACCCTAACCCTAACCCAAACCCTAACACTAACCTTCTAACTTTTACCATAACCCTAACCCTAACCCTAACCCTAACCCTTACCATAACCCTAACCCTAACCCTAACCCCATCCCTAACCCTAACCCTAACCGTAACCATAACACTAAATTCTAAACCCTAAACCTAATCCACCCTAAACCTTAAACAATCCTAAACCATAAATCTTAAACCCTAAACCCTAAATCTAACAATATACCTAAACCTAACCCTAAATCTAACCCTAACCCTATCCCTAACCCTAAACCTATCGTGACCCTAACCCTAACCCTAATCCTAACACTAACCATAACCCTAACCCTAACATTAACCCTAACCTTAACCCTAACCCTAACCCTAACCCTAACCCTAACTCTAACCCTAACCCTAACCCTAACTGTAACCATAATACTAAACACTAAACCCTAAACCTAATCTACCCTAAACCTTAAACAATCCTAAACCTTAAACCTTAAACCCTAAACCCTAAATCTAAAAATAAACCTAAACCTAACCCTAAATCTAACCCTAACCCTAACCCTAACCCTAAACCTAAACCTGACCCTAACCCTAACACTAATAATAACACTAATCATAACCCAAACACTATCCCTAACCCTAACCCTAAACCTAACCCTAAACCTCACACTATCCCTAAACTTAACACTAAACCCTAAACTTTAAATCTAACCCTAACCCTAACCCTACCCTTAACCCTAACCCTAACCATATCCCTAAACCTAACCCTGACCCTAATCCTAACACTAACCCTATTTCTAATTCTAACCATAACACTAATCCTAAACTTAAACCTAACCCCCTAATAATAACCCTAACACTAAACCTAACCCTAACCCTAACCCTAACCCTAACCCTAACCCTAACACTAACCCCTAACCCCTAACACTAACACTAACCCTAACCCCTAACCCTAACCCTACCCCTAACCCTAACCTTAACCCTAACCCTAACACTAACCCTAAACCTATCCCTAACCCTAACCCTTACCCTAACACTAACACTAACCTTAACCCTAACCCTAACCTTAACCCTCACCCTAACCCTCACCTTAACCCTAAACCTAACCCTAACACTAACCCTAACACCCTAAATCCTAAACCCTAAACCCTGAAAAACCCTAAACACTAATTCCAAAAGCACCCTAAACCCTAAACTATAAACACTAAAAGCTAAAAAACCCTAAACCCTAAACCCTAAACACTAAACACTAAACAAGCCTAAACCCTAAAACCATTAACACTATACCCTAAACAACCCTAAACCCTTAACACTAAACATTATACCCTAAACCCTAAAACACTATACAACCTTAAACCCTAAACCTTAAAATACCCTAAATCATAAATCCTGAACAACCCTAAACACTAAATCCTAAACAACCCTAAAAAACCCTAAACAACTCTAAACCCTAAAACCTAAACAACCCTAAACATTAAACAATCTTAAACGCTAAACCATATACCCTAAACCTAAACCACCCTAAAACTTAAACAATCCTAAACCCTAAACCTTAAACCATAAACCCTAAAATTTAAACCTTAAATCTGAGAATAACCATAACCCTAACCCTAACCCTAAACCTAAACCTAACCCTAACCCCAACCCTAACCTTAACCCCATAAACCTAACCCTAACCTTAAGCCTAACATAACCACATAACCCTAACTCTAACCCTAACTCTAACCCTAATGCTAACCCTAACCCTAACCCTAAACCTAACCCTAACCCCTTAACCTTAATCCCTAAATCCTAAACCCTGAACAACCATAAATCCTAAACCATGAACAACCCTAAATCATAAACCATGAATAACCCTAAACACTAACCTCTAAACCACCCTAAACAACCCTAATCACTAAACCATAAACAATTCTAAACACTAAATCCTAAACAACCCTATACCCTAAACATTAAACACTAAACCCTAAATAACTCTAAACCCTAAACCATTAACACTATACCCTAAACAACACTAAACACTAAACCCAAAACAACCCTAAAACCTAAACCTTAAACACTAAACCTTAAACAACCCTAAACCCTAAACACTAAACCCTAAACAACCCTAAACTTTTAACCCTAAACACTATACCCTAAACAACCATAAACCTTAAACAATCCTAAACTCTAAACCCTAAACCCTTAACCTAAACCACCCTAAACCTTAAACA
>NC_137966.1:30133690-30136190 GCF_963924665.1 Micromys minutus | reverse complement strand
AAAACCTAACCCCTAACCCTTACCCTAACCCTAACCCTAACCCTAATCCTAACCCTAACCCTAACCCTAACCCTAACCCTAACCCTAAACCTAATCCTAACCCTAACCTTAACCCTAATCCTAACCCTAACCCTAACCCTAACCCTAACCGTAACCATAACACTAAACTCTAAACCCTAAACCTAATCCACCCTAAACCTTAAACAATCCTAAACCATAAACCTTAGACCCTAAATCCTAAATCTAACAATAAACCTAAACCTAACCCTAAATCTAACCCTAACCCTAACCCTAACCCTAAACCCTCCCTGACTTTAACCCTAACCCTAACCCTAACCCTAACACTAAACCTAACCCTGACCCTAATCCTAACACTAAACCTATTTCTAATTCTAACCCTAACACTAATCCTAAACTTAAACCTAACACCCTAATAATAACCCTAACCCTAACACTAACCCTAACCCCTAACCCTAACCCTATCCCTAACCCTAACCTAACCCTAACCCTAACCCTAACCCTAACCCTAACCCAAACCCTAACACTAACCTTCTAACTTTTACCATAACCCTAACCCTAACCCTAACCCTAACCCTTACCATAACCCTAACCCTAACCCTAACCCCATCCCTAACCCTAACCCTAACCGTAACCATAACACTAAATTCTAAACCCTAAACCTAATCCACCCTAAACCTTAAACAATCCTAAACCATAAATCTTAAACCCTAAACCCTAAATCTAACAATATACCTAAACCTAACCCTAAATCTAACCCTAACCCTATCCCTAACCCTAAACCTATCGTGACCCTAACCCTAACCCTAATCCTAACACTAACCATAACCCTAACCCTAACATTAACCCTAACCTTAACCCTAACCCTAACCCTAACCCTAACCCTAACTCTAACCCTAACCCTAACCCTAACTGTAACCATAATACTAAACACTAAACCCTAAACCTAATCTACCCTAAACCTTAAACAATCCTAAACCTTAAACCTTAAACCCTAAACCCTAAATCTAAAAATAAACCTAAACCTAACCCTAAATCTAACCCTAACCCTAACCCTAACCCTAAACCTAAACCTGACCCTAAACCTAACACTAATAATAACACTAATCATAACCCAAACACTATCCCTAACCCTAACCCTAAACCTAACCCTAAACCTCACACTATCCCTAAACTTAACACTAAACCCTAAACTTTAAATCTAACCCTAACCCTAACCCTACCCTTAACCCTAACCCTAACCATATCCCTAAACCTAACCCTGACCCTAATCCTAACACTAACCCTATTTCTAATTCTAACCATAACACTAATCATAAACTTAAACCTAACCCCCTAATAATAACCCTAACACTAAACCTAACCCTAACCCTAACCCTAACCCTAACCCTAACACTAACCCCTAACCCCTAACACTAACACTAACCCTAACCCCTAACCCTAACCCTACCCCTAACCCTAACCTTAACCCTAACCCTAACACTAACCCTAAACCTATCCCTAACCCTAACCCTTACCCTAACACTAACACTAACCTTAACCCTAACCCTAACCTTAACCCTCACCCTAACCCTCACCTTAACCCTAAACCTAACCCTAACACTAACCCTAACACCCTAAATCCTAAACCCTAAACCCTGAAAAACCCTAAACACTAATTCCAAAAGCACCCTAAACCCTAAACTATAAACACTAAAAGCTAAAAAACCCTAAACCCTAAACCCTAAACACTAAACACTAAACAAGCCTAAACCCTAAAACCATTAACACTATACCCTAAACAACCCTAAACCCTTAACACTAAACATTATACCCTAAACCCTAAAACACTATACAACCTTAAACCCTAAACCTTAAAATACCCTAAATCATAAATCCTGAACAACCCTAAACACTAAATCCTAAACAACCCTAAAAAACCCTAAACAACTCTAAACCCTAAAACCTAAACAACCCTAAACATTAAACAATCTTAAACGCTAAACCATATACCCTAAACCTAAACCACCCTAAAACTTAAACAATCCTAAACCCTAAACCTTAAACCATAAACCCTAAAATTTAAACCTTAAATCTGAGAATAACCATAACCCTAACCCTAACCCTAAACCTAAACCTAACCCTAACCCCAACCCTAACCTTAACCCCATAAACCTAACCCTAACCTTAAGCCTAACATAACCACATAACCCTAACTCTAACCCTAACTCTAACCCTAATGCTAACCCTAACCCTAACCCTAAACCTAACCCTAACCCCTTAACCTTAATCCCTAAATCCTAAACCCTGAACAACCATAAATCCTAAACCATGAACAACCCTAAATCATAAACCATGAATAACCCTAAACACTAACCTCTAAACCACCCTAAACAACCCTAATCACTAAACCATAAACAATTCTAAACACTAAATCCTAAACAACCCTATACCCTAAACCTTAAACACTAAACCCTAAATAACTCTAAACCCTAAACCATTA
>NC_137966.1:30123690-30128690 GCF_963924665.1 Micromys minutus | reverse complement strand
CTTTAAACAACCCTAAACCCTAAACACTAAACCCTAAACAACCCTAAACTTTTAACCCTAAACACTATACCCTAAACAACCCTAAACCTTAAACAATCCTAAACTCTAAACCCTAAACCCTTAACCTAAACCACCCTAAATCTTAAACAATCATAAACCCTAAACCTTAAACCCTAAACACTAAACCCTAAACCCTAAACCTAACAATAACCATAACCCTAACCCTAACCCCTAACCCTTACCCTAACCCTAACCCTAACCCTAATCCTAACCCTAACCCTAACCCTAACCCTAACCCTAACCCTAACCCTAAACCTAAACCTAATCCTAACCCTAACCTTAACCCTAATCCTAACCCTAACCCTAACCCTAACCCTAACCGTAACCATAACACTAAACTCTAAACCCTAAACCTAATCCACCATAAACCTTAAACAATCCTAAACCATAAACCTTAGACCCTAAATCCTAAATCTAACAATAAACCTAAACCTAACCCTAAATCTAACCCTAACCCTAACCCTAACCCTAAACCCTCCCTGACCCTAACCCTAACCCTAACCCTAACCCTAAACCTAACCCTGACCCTAATCCTAACACTAACCCTATTTCTAATTCTAACCCTAACACTAATCCTAAACTTAAACCTATCCCCCTAATAATAACCCTAACCCTTTCACTAACCCCAACCCCTAACCCTAACCCTAACCCTAACCCTAACCTAACCCTAACCCTAACCCTAACCCTAACCCTAACCTAACCCTAACCCTAACCCTAAATCTAACACAAACCCTAACACTAACCCCCTAACTTTTACCCTAACCCTAACCCTAACCCTAACCGTAACCATAACACTAAACTCTAAACCCTAAACCTAATCCACCCTAAACCTTAACCAATCCTAAACCATAAACCTTAAACCCTAAACCCTAAATCTAAAAATAAACCTAAACCTAACCCTAAATCTAACACTAACCCTATACCTAACCCTAATCCTAACCTTGACCCTAACCCTAACCCTAATCCTAACACTAACCATAACCCTAACCCTAACACTAACCTTAACCTTAACCCTAACCCTAACCCTAACCCTAACCCTAAACCCTAACTCTAACCCTAACCCTAACCCTAACCGTAACCATAATACTAAACTCTAAACCCTAAACCTAATCCACCCTTAAACTTAAACAATCCTAAACCATAAACGTTTAACCCTAAACCCTAAATCTAACAATAAACCTAAACCTAACCCTAAATCTAACCCTAACCCTAACCCTAACCCTAAACCCTCCCTGACCCTAACCCTAACCCTAACCCTAACCCTAAACCTAACCCTGACCCTAATCCTAACACTAACCCTATTTCTAATTCTAACCCTAACACTAATCCTAAACTTAAACCTAACCCCCTAATAATAACCCTAACCCTTTCACTAACCCTAACCCCTAAACCTAACCCTAACCCTAACCCTAACCCTAACCTAACCCTAACCCTAACCCTAACCCTAACCATAACCTAACCTTAACCCTAACCCTAAATCTAACACAAACCCTAACACTAACCCCCTAATTTTACTCTAACCCTAACCCTAACCATAAACCTAACCCTTACCATAACCCTAACCCTAACTCTAACCCCATCACTAACCCTAACCCTAACCGTAACCATAACACTAAACTCTAAACCCTAAAACTAATCCACCCTAAACCTTAAACAATCCTAAACCATAAACCTTAAACCCTAAACCCTAAATCTAACAATAAACCTAAACCTAACCCTAAATCTAACCCTAACCCTATCCCTAATCCTAAACCTAACCCTGACCCTAACCCTAACACTAACCATAACCCTAACCCTAACACTAACCCTAACCTTAACCCTAACCCTAACCCTAACCCTAACCCTAACCCTAACTCAAACCCTAACCCTAACCCTAACCGTAACCATAATACTAAACTCTAAACCCTAAACCTAATCCACCCTTAAACTTAAACAATCCTAAACCTTAAACCTTTAACCCTAAATCCTAAATCTAACAATAAACCTAAACCTAACCCTAAATCTAACCCTAACCCGAACCCTAACCCTAAACCCTCCCTGACCCTAACCTTAACCCTAACCCTAAACCTAACCCTGACCCTAATCCTAACACTAAACCTATTTCTAATTCTAACTCTAACACTAATCCTAAACTTAAACCTAACCCCCTAATAATAACCCTAACCCTTTCACTAAACCTAACCCCTAACCCTAACAGTAACCCTAACCCTAACCCTAACCCTAACCCTAACCTAACCCTAACACTAACCCTAACCCTAACCCTAACCCTAACCTAACCCTAACCCTAACCCTAACCCTAACACAAACCTTAACACTAACCCCCTAACTTTTACCCTAACCCTAACCCTAACCCTAAACCTAACCCTTACCATAACCCTAACCCTAACCCTAACCCCATCCCTAACCCTAACCCTAACCGTAACCATAACACTAAACTCTAAACCCTAAACCTAATTCACCCTAAACCTTAAACAATCCTAAACCATAAACCTTAAACCCTAAACCCTAAATCTAACAATAAACCTAAACCTAACCCTAAATCTAAACCTAACCCTATCCCTAACCCTAAACCTAACCCTGACCCTAACCCTAACCCTAATCCTAACACTAACCATAACCCTAACCCTAACAGTAACCCTAACCTTAACCCTAACCCTAACCCTAACCCTAACCCTAACTCTAACCCTAACTCTAACACTAATCGTAACCATAATACTAAACTCTAAACCCTAAACCTAATCCACCCTTAAACTTAAACAATCCTAAACCATAAATCTTAAACCCTAAACCCTAAATCTAACAATAAACCTAAACCTAACCCTAAATCTAACCCTAACCCTAACCCTAACCCTAAACATAAACCTGACCCTAACCCTAATCCTTATCCTAACACTAATCATAACCCAAACACTAACCCTAATCCTAACCCTAAACCTAACCCTAAACCTCACACTATCCCTAATCCTAACACTAAACCCTAAACTTTAATTCTAACCCTAACCCTAACCCTACCCTTAACCCTAACCTTAACCATATTTCTAAACCTAACCCTGACCCTAATCCTAACACTAAACCTGTTTCTAATTCTAATCCTAACACTAATCCTAAACAAAAACCTAACCGCCTAATAATAACCCTAACACTAAACCTAACCCTAACCCTAACCCTAACCCTAACACTAACCCCTAACCCCTAACACTAACCCTAACCCAAACCCCTAACCCTAACCATAATCCTAACCCTTACCTTAACCCCATAACCCTAACCCTAACCTTAAGCTTAACATAACCCCATAACCCTAACTCTAACCCTAACTCTAACCCTAATGCTAACCCTAACCCTAACCCTAACCCTAACCCTAACCCTAACCCCTTAACCTTAATCCCTAAATCCTAAACCCTGAACAACCATAAATCCTAAACCCTGAACAACCCTAAATCATAAACCCTGAATAACCCTAAACACTAACCTCTAAACAACCCTAAACAACCCTAATCACTAAACCATAAACAACCCTAAACACTAAACCCTAAACAACCCTATACCCTAAACCTTAAACACTAAACCCTAAATAACCCTAAACCCTAAACCATTAACACTATACCCTAAACAACACTAAACACTAAACCCAAAACAACCCTAAAACCTAAACCTTAAACACTAAACCTTAAACAACACTAAACCCTAAACACTAAACCCTAAACAACCCTAATCTTTTAACCCTAAACATTATAACATAAACAACCCTAAACCTTAAACAATCCTAAACTCTAAACCCTAAACCCTTAACCTAAACCACCCTAAATCTTAAACAATCCTAAACCCTAAACCTTAAACCCTAAACACTAAACCCTAAAACCTAAACCTAACAATAACCATAACCCTAACCCTAACCCCTAACCCTTACCCTAACCCTAACCCTAACCCTAATCCTAACCCTAACCCTAACCCTAACCCTAACCCTAACCCTAACCCTAACCCTAACCCTAACCCTAACCCTAACCCTAACCCTAAACCTAATCCTAACCCTAACCTTAACCCTAATCCTAACCCTAACCCTAACCCAAACCCTAACCGTAACCATAACACTAAACTCTAAACCCTAAACCTAATCCACCCTAAACCTTAAACAATCCAAAACCATAAACCTTAGACCCTAAATCCTAAATCTAACAATAAACCTAAACCTAACCCTAAATCTAACCCTAACCCTAACCCTAACCCTAAACCCTCCCTGACCCTAACCCTAACCCTAACCCTAACCCTAACCCTAAACCTAACCCTGACCCTAATTCTAACACTAACCCTATTTCTAATTCTAACCCTAACACTAATCCTAAACTTAAACCTAAACCCCTAATAATAACCCTAACCCTAACACTAACCCTAACCCCTAACCCTAACCCTAACCCTAACCCTAACCCTAACCCTAACCTATCCCTAACCCTAACCCAAAGCCTAACCCTAACACGAACCCCTAACCCTTACCCTAACCCTAACCCTAACCCTAACCCTAACCATTACCCTAACCCTAACCCTAACCCTAACCCTAACCCTAACCCTAACCCTAACACTAACCGTAACCATAACACTAAACTCTAAACCCTAAACCTAATCCACCCTAAACCTTAAACAATCCTAAACCATAAACCTTAAACCCTAAACACTAAATCTAACAATAAACCTAAACCTGACCTTAAATCTAACCCTAACCCTAACCCTAACCCTTAACCTAACCCTGACCCTAACCCTAACCCTAATCCTAACACTAACCATAACCCTAACCCTAACCCTAACCCTAACCTTAACCCTAACCCTAACCCTAACCCTAACCCTTACCCTAACCCTAACCCTAACCCTAACCCTAACCCCTTAACCTTAATCCCTAAATCCTAAACCCTGAACAACCGTAAATCCTAACCCTGAACAACCCTAAATCA
>NC_137966.1:30103690-30118690 GCF_963924665.1 Micromys minutus | reverse complement strand
CTAACACTAACCCCTAACCCCTAACACTAACCCTAAACCTAACCCCTAACCCTAACCCTAACCCTAACCCTAACCCTAACCCTAACCCTATCCCTAACCCTAACCCTTACCCTAACACTAACACTAACCTTAACCCTAACCCTAACCTTAACCCTCACCCTAACTCTCACCTTAACCCTAAACCTAACCCTAACACTAACCCTAACACCCTAAATCCTAAACCCTAAACCCCGAAAAACCCTAAACACTAATTCCAAAAGCACCCTAAACCCTAAACTATAAACACTAAACGCTAAAAAACCCTAAACCCTAAACCCTAAACACTAAACACTAAACAAGCCTAAACCCTAAAACCATTAACACTATACCCTAAACAACCCTAAACCCTTAACCCTAAACATTATACCCTAAACCCTAAAACACTATACAACCTTAAACCCTATAACTTAAAGTATCCTAAATCATAAATCCTGAAGAACCCTAAAAACTAAATTATAAACAACCCTAAAAAACCCTAAACAACTCTAAACGCTAAAACCTAAACAACCCTAAACAGTAAACAATCTTAAACGCTAAACCCTATACCCTAAACCTAAACCACCCTAAAACTTAAACAATGCTAAACCCTAAACCTTAAACCATAAACCTTAAATTTTAAACCATAAATCTAAGAATAACCATAAGCCTAACCCTAACCCTAAACCTAAACCTAACCCTAACCCCAACCCTAACCTTAACCCCATAACCCTAACCCTAACCTTAAGCCTAACATAACCCCATAACCCTAACCCTAACCCTAACCCTAACCCCTTAACCTTAATCCCTAAATCCTAAACCCTGAACAACCATAAATCCTAAACCCTGAACAACCCTAAATCATAAACCCTGAATAACCCTAAACACTAACCTCTAAACAACCCTAAACAACCCTAATCACTAAACCATAAACAACCCTAAACACTAAACCCTAAACAACACTATACCCTAAACCTTAAACACTAAACCCTAAATAACCCTAAACCCTAAACCATTAACACTATACCCTAAACAACACTAAACACTAAACCCAAAACAACCCTAAATCCTAAACCTTAAACACTAAACCTTAAACAACCCTAAACCCTAAACACTAAACCCTAAACAACCCTAAATTTTAACCCTGAACACTATACCCTAAACAACCCTAAATCTTAAACAATCCTAAACTCTAAACCCTAAACCCTTAACCTAAACCACCCTAAATCTTAAACAATCCTAAACCCTAAACCTTAAACCCTAAACACTAAACCCTAAACCCTAACCCTAACCATAACCCTAACCCTAACCTAACCCTAACCCTAACCGTAACCCTAACCTAACCCTAACCCTAACCCTAACCCTAACCCTAACACTAACCTTAACCATAACACTAAACTCTAAACCCTAAACCTAATCCACCCTAAACTTTAAACAATCCTAAACCATAAACCTTAAACCCTAAACCCTAAATCTAACAATAAACCTAAACCTGAACCTAAATCTAACCCTAACCCTAACCCTAACCCTAAACCTAACACTGACCCTAACCGTAACCCTAATCTTAACACTAACCATAACCTTAACCCTAACCCTAACCCTAACCTTAACCCTAACCCTAACCCTAACCCTAACCCTAACCCTAACCCTAACCCCTTAACCTTAATCCCTAAATCCTAAACTCTGAACAACCATAAATCCTAAACCCTAAACAACCCTAAATCATAAACCCTGAATAACCCTAAACACTAACCTCTAAACAACCCTAAACAACCCTAATCACTAAACCATAAACAACCCTAAACACTAAACCCTAAACAACCCTATACCCTAAACCTTAAACACTAAACCCTAAATAACCCTAAACCCTAAACCATTAACACTATACCCTAAACAACACTAAACACTAATCCCAAAACAACCCTAAAACCTAAACCTAAAACACTAAAACTTAAACAACCCTAAACCCTAAACACTAAAGCCTAAACAACCCTAAACTTTTAACCCTAAACACTATACCCTAAAAAACCCTAAACCTTAAACAATCCTAAAGTCTAAACCCTAAACCCTTAACCTAAACAACCCTAAATCTTAAACAATCCTAAACCCTAAACCTTAAACCCTAAACACTAAACCCTAAACCCTAAACCTAACAATAACCATAACCCTAACCCTAACCACTCACCCTTAACCTAACCCTAACCCTAACCCTAATCCTAACCCTAACCCTAACCCTAACCCTAACCCTAACCTTAACCCTAAACCTAATCCTAACCCTAACCTTAACCCTAATCCTAACCCTAACCCTAACCCTAACCCTAACCGTAACCATAACACTAAACTCTAAACCCTAAACCTAATCCACCCTAAACCTTAAACAATCCTAAACCATAAACCTTAGACCCTAAATCCTAAATCTAACAATAAACCTAAACCTAACCCAAACTCTAACCCTAACCCTAACCCTAACTCTCAACCCTCCCTGACCCTAACCCTAACCCTAACCCTAACCCTAAATCTAACCCTGACCCTAATCCTAACACTAACCCTATTTCTAATTCTAACCCTAACACTAATCCTAAACTTAAACCTAACCCCCTAATAATAACCCTAACCCTAACACTAACCCTATCCCCTAACCCTAACCCTAACCCTAACCCTAAACCTAACCCTAACACTAACCCCTAACCCTAACCCTAACCCTAACCCTAACCCTATCCATTACCCTAACCCTAACCCTAACCCTTACCCTAACACTAACCGTAACCATAACACTAAACTCTAAACACTAAAACTAATCCACCCTAAAACTTAAACAATCCTAAACCATAAACCTTAAACCCTAAACCCTAAATCTAACAATAAACCTAAACCTGACCCTAAATCTAACCCTAACCCTAACCCTAAACCTAACCCTGACCCTAACCCTAACCCTAATCCTAACACTAAACATAACCCTAACCCTAACCCTAACCCTAACCTTAACTCTAACCCTAACCCTAACCCCAACCCTAACCTTAACCCTAACCCTAACCCCTTAACCTAATCCCTAAATCCTAAACCATGAACAACCATAAATCCTAAACCCTGAACAACCCTAAATCATAAACCCTGAATAACCCTAAACAGTAACCTCTAAACAACCCTTAACAACCCCAATCACTAAACCATAAACAACCCTAAACACTAAACCCTAAACAACCCTATACCCTAAACCTTAAACACTAAACCCTAAATAACCCTAAACCCTAAACCATTAACACTATACCCTAAACAACACTAAACACTAAACCCAAAACAACCCTAAAACCTAAACCTTAAACACTAAACCTTAAACAACCCTAAACCCTAAACACTAAACCCTAAATAACCCTAAACTTTTAACCCTAAACACTATACCCTAAACACCCCTAAACCTTAAACAATCCTAAACTCTAAACCCTAAACCCTTAACCTAAACCACCCTAAATCTTAAACAATCCTAAACCCTAAACCTTAAACCCTAAACACTAAACCCTAAACCCTAAACCTAACAATAACCATAACCCTAACCCTAACCCCTAACTCTTACCCTAACCCTAACCCTAACCCTAATCCTAACCCTAACCCTAACCCTAACCCTAACCCTAAACCTAACCCTAACCCTAACCCTAAACCTAATCCTAACCCTTACCCTAACCCTAACTTTAACCCTAACCCTAATCCTATCACTAAACCCTAAACCCTAAACCTAACCCTAACCCTAAAACTAAACTTTAAATCCTAAACCTAATCTACCCTAAACCTTAAACAATCCTAAACCCTAAACCCTGAACCCTAAACCTAACCCTAACCCAAACCCTAACACTAACCATAACCCTAACACTATATTGTAAACCCTAAATTTAAGTTACGATAAACCTTAAACAATCCTACACCCTAAACCTTAAACTCTAAACCTAACAATTACCATAACCCTAACCCTAATCCTAACCCTAACCCTAACCCTAAACGTAACCCTAACACTAAACTTAACCCTAACCCTAACCCTAACGCTAAACCTAACACTAACACTAAACCTAATCCTAACCCTAAACCTAACCCTAAACCTGACCCTAACCCTAACCCTAACCCTAACCCTAATCCTAACTCTAACCCTAATCCTAACAATAAACCTAAACCTAACCCTAACCCTAACCCTAACCCTAAACCTAACACTAACCTTAACCCTAACCCTAACCCTAACCCTAACAGTAATCCCTAAACCCTAAACCTAACCCTAACGATATCCCAAACACAAAACTCTAAACCCTAAAAATAATCCACCCTAAACCTTAAACTATCCTAAATCCTAAACCTTTATCCTAAACCCTAAACCCTAAACCTAACAATATCCATGACCCTAAACGTAACCCTAAACCTAACCCTAACCCTAACCCTAATCCGAACACTAAACCCTAAACCCTAAACCCTAAACCTAAGCCTAACATTAACACTAAACTCTAAACCCAAAACCTAATCTACCCTAAACCTTAAACAATCCTAAACCCAAAACCTTAGACCCTAAACACTAAACCCTAAACCCAACATTAAACCTAACCCTAACCCTAACCCTAACCCTAACCCTAAACCTAACCCTAACCTTAAGGCTAACCATAAACCTAACCCTAACCCTAAACCTGACCTTAACCCTAACCCTAACCCTAAACCTAACAATAAACATAATCATAATCCTTACTCTAACCCTAACCCTAACCCTAACCGTAACCCTAACCCTAATACTAACCGTAACACTAACCCTAAATCTAACAATAAACCTAAACCTAACCCTAAATCTAACCCTAACCCTAACCCTAACCATAAATCTAACAATAAACCTAAACCTAACCCTAAATCTAACCCTAACCCTAACCCTAACCCTAAACCTAATCCTAACACTAACCATAACCCAAACACTAACCCTAACCCTAACCCTAAACCTAACCCTAACCCTAAACCTCACACTAACCCTAATCCTAACACTAAACCTTAAACTTTAAATCTAACCCTAACCCTAACCCTACCCCTAACCCTAACCCTAACCCTATCCCTAAACCTAACCCTGACCCTAATCCTAACACTAACCCTATTTCTAATTCTAACCCTAACACTAATCCTAAATTTAAACCTAACCCCCTAATAATAACCCTAACACTAAACCTAACCCTAACCCTAACCCTAAACCTAACCCTAAAACTCACACTATCCCTATTCCTAACACTAAACCCTAAACTTTAAATCTAACCCTAACCCTAACCCTACCCTTAACACTAACCCTAACCATATCCCTAAACCTAACCCTGACCCTAATCCTAACACTAACCCCATTTCTAATTCTAACCCTAACACTAATCCTAAACTAAAACCTAACCCCCTAATAATAACCCTAACACTAAACCTAACCCTAAGCCTAACCCTAACACTAACCCTAACACTAACACCTAACCCCTAACACTAACCCTAATCCTAACCCCTAACCCTAACCCTAACCCTAACCCTAACCTTAACCGTAACCCTAACCCTAACCCTAACCCTATCCCTAACCCTAACCCTTACCCTAACACTAACACTAACCTTAACCCTAACCCTAACCTTCACCCTCACCCTAACCCTCATTTTAACCCTAAACCTAACCCTAACACTAAACCTAACACCCTAAATCCTAAACCGAAAACCCCGAAAAACCCTAAACACTAATTCTAAAAGCACCCTAAACCCTAAACTATAAACACTAAACGCTAAAAAACCCTATACCCTAAACCCTAAACAATAAACACTAAACAAGCCTAAACCCTAAAACCATTAACACTATACCCTAAACAACCCTAAACCCTTAACCCTAAACATTATACCCTAAACCCTAAAACACTATACAACCTTAAACCCTAAACCATAAAATATCCTAAATCATAAATCCTGAACAACCCTAAACACTAAATCATAAACAACCCTAAAAAACCCTAAATAACTCTAAACGCTAAAACCTAAACAACCCTAAACATTAAACAATCTTAAACGCTAAACCCTATACCCTAAACCTAAACCACCCTAAAACTTAAACAATCCTAAACCCTAAACCTTAAACCATAAACCCTAAATTTTAAACCATAAATCTAAGAATAATCATAACCCTAACACTAAACCTAAACCTCACCCTAACCCCAACCCTAACCTTAACCCCATAACCCTAACCCTAACCTTAAGCCTAACATAACCCCATAACCCTAACTCTAACCCTAACTCTAACCCTAATGCTAACCCTAACCCTAACCCTAACCCTAACCCTAACCCCTTAACCTTAATCCCTAAATCCTAAACCCTGAACAACCATAAATCCTAAACCGTGAACAACCCTAAATCATAAACCCTGAATAACCATAAACACTAACCTCTAAACAACCCTAAACAACCCTAATCACTAAACCATAAACAACCCTAAACACTAAATCCTAAACAACCCTATACCCTAAACCTTAAACACTAAACCCTAAATAACCCTATACCCTAAACCATTAACACTATACCCTAAACAACACTAAACACTAAACCCAAAACAACCCTAAAACCTAAACCTTAAACACTAAACCTTAAACAACCCTAAACCCTAAACACTAAACCCTAAACAACCCTAAACTTTTAACCCTAAACACTATACCCTAAACAACCCTAAACCTTAAACAATCCTAAACTCTAAACCCTAAACCCTTAACCTAAACCACCCTAAATCTTAAACAATCCTAAACCCTAAACCTTAAACCCTAAACACTAAACCCTAAACCCTAAACCTAACAATAACCATAACCCCAACCCTAACCCCTAACCCTTACCCTAACCCTAACCCTAACCCTAATCCTAACCCTAACCCTAACCCTAACCCTAACCCTAACCCTAACCCTAAACCTAAACCTAATCCTAACCCTAACCTTAACCCTAATCCTAACCCTAACCCTAACCCTAACCCTAACCGTAACCATAACACTAAACCCTAAACCCTAAACCTAATCCACCCTAAACCTTAAACAATCCTAAACCATAAACCTTAGACCCTAAATCCTAAATCTAACAATAAACCTAAACCTAACCCTAAATCTTACCCTAACCCTAAACCTAACCCTAAACCCTCCCTGACCCTAACCCTCACCCTAACCCTAACCCTAACCCTAAACCTAACCCTGACCCTAATCCTAACACTAACCCTATTTCTAATTCTAACCCTAACACTAATCATAAACTTAAACCTAACCCCCTAATAATAAACCTAACCCTAACACTAACCCTAACGCCTAACCCTAACCCTAACCCTAACCCTAACCCTAACCCTAACCTAACCCTAACCCTAACCCTAACCCTAACCCTAACACTAACCCCTAACCCTTACCCTAACTCTAACCCTAACCCTAAACCTAACTCTAACCATTACCCTAACCCTAACCCTAACCCTAACCCTAACCCTAACCCTAACACTAACCGTAACCATAACACTAAACTCTAAACCCTAAACCTGATCCACCCTAAACCTTAAACAATCCTAAACCATAAACCTTAAACCCTAAACCCTAAATCTAACAATAAACCTAAACCTGACCCTAAATCTAACCCTAACCCTAACCCTAACCCTAAACCTAACCCTGACCCTAACCCTAACCCTAATCCTAACACTAACCCTAACCCTAACCCTAACCCTAACCCTAACCTTAACCCTAAACCTAACCCTAACCCTAACCCTAACCCTAACCCTAACCCTAACCCTAACCCCTTAACCTTAATCCCTAAATCCTAAACCCTGAACAACCATAAATCCTAAACCCTGAACAACCCTAAATCATAAACCCTGAATAACCCTAAACACTAAACTCTAAACAACCCTAAACAACCCTAATCACTAAACCATAAACAACCCTAAACACTAAACCCTAAACAACCCTATACCCTAAATCTTAAACACTAAACCCTAAATAACCCTAAACCCTAAACCATTAACACTATACCCTAAACAACACTAAACACTAAACCCAAAACAACCCTAAAACCTAAACCTTAAACACTAAACCTTAAACAACCCTAAACTCTAAACACTAAAACCTAAACAACCATAAACTTTTAACCCTAAACACTATACCCTAAACAACCCTAAACCTTAAACAATCCTAAACTCTAAACCCTAAACCCTTAACCTAAACCACCCTAAATCTTAAACAATCATAAACCCTAAACCTTAAACCCTAAACACTAAACCCTAAACCCTAAACCTAACAATAACCATAACCCTAACCCTAACCCCTAACCCTTACCCTAACCCTAACCCTAACCCTAATCCTAACCCTAACCCTAACCCTAACCCTAACCCTAACCCTAAACCTAATCCTAACCCTAACCTTAACCCTAATCCTAACCCTAACCCTAACCCTAACCCTAACCGTAACCATAACACTAAACTCTAAACCCTAAACCTAATCCACCCTAAACCTTAAACAATCCTAAACCATAAACCTTAGACCCTAAATCCTAAATCTAACAATAAACCTAAACCAAACCCTAAATCTAACCCTAACCCTAAACCCTCCCTGACCCTAACCCTAACCCTAACCCTAACCCTAAACCTAACCCTGACCCTAATCCTAACACTAACCCTATTTCTAATTCTAACCCTAACACTAATCCTAAACTTAAACCTAACCCCCTAATAATAACCCTAACCCTTTCACTAACCCTAACCCCTAACCCTAACCCTAACCCTAACCCTAACCCTAACCTAACCCTAACCCTAACACTAACCCTAACCCTAACCTAACCCTAACCCTAACCCTAAATCTAACACAAACCCTAACACTAACCCCCTAACTTTTACCCTAACCCTAACCCTAACCATATACCTAACCCTTACCATAACCCTAACCCTAACCCTAACCCCATCCCTAACCCTAACCCTAACCGTAACCATAACACTAAACTCTAAACCCTAAACCTAATCCACCCTAAACCTTAAACAATCCTAAACCATAAACCTTAAACCCTATACCTAAATCTAACAATAAACCTAAACCTAACCCTAAATCTAACCCTAACCCTATCCCTAACCCTAAACCTAACCCTGACCCTAACCCTAACCCTAATCCTAACACTAACCATAACCCTAACCCTAACACTAACCCTAACCTTCTCCCTAACCCTAACCCTAAACCTAACCCTAAACCCTAACTCTAACCCTAACCCTAACCCTAACCGTAACCATAATACTAAACTCTAAACCCTAAACCTAATCCACCCTTAAACTTAAACAATCCTAAAGAATAAACCTTTAACCCTAAACCCTAAATCTAACAATAAACCTAAACCTAACCCTAAATCTAACCCTAACCCTAACCCTAACGCTAAACATAAACCTGACACTAACCTTAATCCTAATCCTAACACTAATCATAACCCAAACACTAACCCTAACCCTAACCCTAAACCTAACCCTAAACCTCACCCTATCCCTAATCCTAACACTAAACCCTAAACTTTAATTCTAACCCTAACCCTAACCCTTAACCCTAACCCTAACCATATTTCTAAACCTAACCCTGACCCTAATCCTAACACTAACCCTATTTCTAATTCTCACCCTAACACTAATCCTAAACTAAAACCTAACCCCCTAATAATAACCCTAACACTAAACCTAACCCTAACCCTAACCCTAACCCTAACCCTAACACTAACTCCTAACCCCTAACACTAACCCTAACCCAAACCCCTAACCCTAACCCTAACCCTAACCCTAACTTTAACCCTAACCCTAACCCTAACGCTAACCCTATCCCTAACCCTAACCCTTATTCTAACACTAACACTAACCTTAACCCTAACCCTAACCTTAACCCTCACCCTAACCCTCACCTTAACCCTAAACCTAACCCTAACACTAACCCTAACACCCTAAATCCTAAACCCTAAACCCCGAAAAACCCTAAACACTAATTCCAAAAGCACCCTAAACCCTAAAATATAAACACTAAACGCTAAAAAACCCTAAACCCTAAACCCTAAACACTAAACCCTAAACAAGCCTAAACCCTAAAACCATTAACACAATACCCTAAACAACCCTAAACCCTTAACCCTAAACATTATACCCTAAACCCTAAAACACTATACAACCTTAAACCCTAAACCTTAAAATATCCTAAATCATAAATCCTGAACAACCCTAAACACTAAATTATAAACAACCCTAAAAAACCCTAAACAACTCTAAACGCTAAAACCTAAACAACCCTAACCATTAAACAATCTTAAACGCTAAATTTTGTACCCTAAACCTAAACTACCCTAAAACTTAAACAATCCTAAACCCTAAACCTTAAACCATAAACCCTAAATTTTAAACCATAAATCTAAGTATAACCATAACCCTAACCCTAACCCTAAACCTAAACCTAACCCTAACCCCAACCCTAACCTTAACCCCATAACCCTAACCCTAACCTTAAGCCTAACATAACCCCATAACCCTAACCCTAACCTTAACCCTAACCCTAACCCTAACCCTAACCCTAACCCTAACCCTAACCCCTTAACCTTAATCCCTAAATCCTAAACCCTGAACAACCATAAATCCTAAACCCTGAACAACCCTAAATCATAAACCCTGAATAACCCTAAACACTAACCTCTAAACAACCCTAAACAACCCTAATCACTAAACCATAAACAACCCTAAACACTAAACCCTAAACAACCCTATACCCTAAACCTTATACACTAAACCCTAAATAACCCTAAACCCTACACCATTAACACTATACCCTAAACAACACTAAACACTAAACCCAAAACAACCCTAAAACCTAAACCTTAAACACTAAACCTTAAACAACCCTAAACCCTAAACACTAAACCCTAAACAACCCTAAACTTTTAACCCTAAACACTATACCCTAAACAACCCTAAACCTTAAACAATCCTAAACTCTAAACCCTAAACCCTTAACCTAAACCACCCTAAATCTTAAACAATCATAAACCCTAAACCTTAAACCCTAAACACTAAACCCTAAAACCTAAACCTAACAATAACCATAACCCTAACCCTAACCCCTAACCCTTACCCTAACCCTAACCCTAACCCAAATCCTAACCCTAACCCTAACCCTAACCCTAACCCTAACCCTAACCCTAACCCTAAACCTAATCCTAACCCTAACCTTAACCCTAATCCTAACCCTAACCCTAACCCTAACCGTAACCGTAACACTAAACTCTAAACCCTAAACCTAATCCACCCTAAACCTTAAACAATCCTAAACCATAAACCTTAGACCCTAAATCCTAAATCTAACAATAAACCTAAACCTAACCCTAAATCTAAACCTAACCCTAACCCTAACCCTAAACCCTCCCTGACCCTAACGCTAACCCTAACCCTAACCCTAAACCTAACCCTGACCCTAATCCTAACACTAACCCTATTTCTAATTCTAACCCTAACACTAATCCTAAACTTAAACCTAACCCCCTAATAATAACCCTAACCCTTTCACTATCCCAAAACCCTAACCCTAACCCTAACCCTAACCCTAACCCTAACCTAACCCTAACCCTAACCCTAAATCTAATACAAACCCTAACACTAACCCCCTAACTTTTACCCTAACCCTAACCCTAACCATAAACCTAACCCTTACCATAACCCTAACCCTAACCCTAACCCCATCCCTAACCCTAACCCTAACCGTAACCATAACACTAAACTCTAAACCCTAAACCTAATCCACCCTAAACCTTAAACAATCCTAAACCATAATCCTTAAACCCTAAACCCTAAATCTAACAATAAACTTAAACCTAACCCTAAATCTAACCCTAACCCTATCCCTAACCCTAAACCTAACCCTGACCCTAACCCTAACACTAACCATAACCCTATCCCTAACACTAACCCTAACCTTAACCCTAACCCTAACCCTAACCCTAACCCTAACTCTAACCCTAACCCTAACCCTAACCGTAACCATAATACTAAACTCTAAACCCTAAACCTAATCCACCCTTAAACTTAAACAATCCTAAACCATAAACCTTTAACCCTAAACACTAAATCTAACAATAAACCTAAACCTAACCCTAAATCTAACCCTAACCCTAACCCTAACCCTAAACATAAACCTGACCCTAACCCTAATCCTAATCCTAACACTAATCATAACCCAAACAATAACCCTAACCCTAACCCTAAACCTAACCCTAAACCTCACCCTATCCCTAATCCTAACACTAAATCCTAAACTATAATTCTAACCCTAACCCTAACCCTACCCTTAACCCTAACCCTAACCATATTTCTAAACCTAACCCTGACCCTAATCCTAACACTAACCCTATTTCTAATTCTGACCCTAACACTAATCCTAAACTAAAACCTAACCCCCTAATAATAACCCTAACACTAAACCTAACCCTAACCCTAACCCTAACCCTAACACTAACCCCTAACCCCTAACACTAACCCTAACCCAAACCCCTAACCCTAACCCTAACCCTAACCCTAACCCTAACCCTATCCCTAACCCTAACCCTTATTCTAACAATAACACTAACCTTAACCCTAACCCTAACCTTAACCCTCACCCTAACCCTCACCTTAACCCTAAACCTAACCCTAACACTAACCCTAACACCCTAAATCCTAAACCCTAAACCCCGAAAAACCCTAAACACTAATTCCAAAAGCACCCTAAACCCTAAACTATAAACACTAAACGCTAAAAAACCCTAAACCCTAAACCATAAACACTAAACCCTAAAAAAGCCTAAACCCTAAAACCATTAACACTATACCCTAAACAACCCTAAACCCTTAACCCTAAACATTATACCCTAAACCCTAAAACACTATACAACCTTAAACCCTAAACCTTAAAATATCCTAAATCATAAATCCTGAACAACACTAAACACTAAATTATAAACAAACCTAAAAAACCCTAAACAACTCTAAACGATAAAACCTAAACAACCCTAACCATTAAACAATCTTAAACGCTAAATTTTGTACCCTAAACCTAAACCACCCTAAAACTTAAACAATCCTAAACCCTAAACCTTAAACCATAAACCCTAAATTTTAAACCATAAATCTAAGAATAACCATAACCCTAACCCTAACCCTAAACCTAAACCTAACCCTAACCCCAACCCTAACCTTAACCCCATAACCCTAACCCTAACCTTAAGCATAACATAAACCCATAACCCTAACTCTAAACCTAACTCTAACCCTAATGCTAACCCTAACCCTAACCCTAACCTCTTAACATTAATCCCTAAATCCTAAACACTGAACAACCATAAATCCTAAACCCTGAACAACCCTAAATCATAAACCCTGAATAACCCTAAACACTAACCTCTAAACAACCCTAAACAACTCTAATCACTAAACCATAAACAACCCTAAACACTAAACCCTAAACAACCCAATACCTTAAATATTAAACACTAAACCCTAAATAACCCTATACCCTAAACCATTAACACTATACCCTAAACAACAATAACACTAAACCCAAAAAAACCCTAAAACCTAAACCTTAAACACTAAACCGTAAACAACCCTAAACCCTAAACACTAAACCCTAAACAACCCTAAACTTTTAACCCTAAACACTATACCCTAAACAACCCTAAACCTTAAACAATCCTAAACTCTAAACCCTCAACCCTTAACCAAAACCACCCTAAAACTTAAACAATCCTAAACCCTAAACCTTAAACCCTAAACACTAAACACTAAACCCTAAACCTAACAATAACCATAACCCTAACCCTAACCCCTAACCCTTACCCTAACCCTAACCCTAACCCTAATCCTAACCCTAACCCTAACCCTAACCCTAACCCTAACCCTAACCCTAAACCTAACTTTAACCTTAACCCTAATCCTAACCCTAACCCTAACCCTAAGCGTAACCCTAACCCTAAACCTAATCCTAACCCTAACCCTAACCCTAACCCTAACCCTAACCCTAACCCTAAACCTAATCCTAACCCTAACCTTAACCCTAATCCTAACCCTAACCATAACCCTAACCGTAACCATAACACTAAACTCTAAACCCTAAACCTAATCCACCCTAAACCTTAAACAATCCTAAACCATAAACCTTAGACCCTAAATCCTAAATCTAACAATAAACCTAAACCTAACCCTAAATCTAACCCTAACCCTATCCCTAACCCTAAACCTAACCCTGACCCTAACCCTAACCCTAATCCTAACACTAACCATAACCCTAACCCTAACACTAACCCTAACCTTAACCCTAACCCTAACCCTAACCCTAACCCTAACTCCAACCCTAACTCTAACACTAACCGTAACCATAATACTAAACTCTAAACCCTAAACCTAATCCACCCTTAAACTTAAACAATCCTAAACCATAAACCTTAAACCCTAAACCCTAAATCTAACAATAAACCTAAACCTAACCCTAAATCTAACAGTTACCCTAACCCTAACCCTAAACATAAACCTGACCCTAACCCTAATCCTAATCCTAACACTAATCATAACCCAAACACTAACCCTAACCCTAACCCTAAACCTAACCCTAAACCTCACACTATCCCTAATCCTAACACTAAACCCTAAACTTTAAATCTAACCCTACCCCTAACCCTACCCTTAACCCTAACCCTAACCCTGTCCCTAAACCTAACCCTGACCCTAATCCTAACACTAACCCTATTTCTAATTCTAACCCTAACACTAATCCTAAACAAAAACCTAACCCCCTAATAATAACCCTAACACTAAACCTAACCCTAACCCTAACCCTAACCCTAACCCTAACACTAACCCCTAACCCCTAACACTAACCCTAACCCAAACCCATAACCCTAACCATAACCCTAACCCTAACCTTAACCCCATAACCCTAGCCCTAACCTTAAGCTTAACATAACCCCATAACCCTAACT
>NC_137966.1:30093690-30096190 GCF_963924665.1 Micromys minutus | reverse complement strand
CAATCTTAAACGCTAAACCCTATACCCTAAACCTAAACCACCCTAAAACTTAAACAATCCTAAACCCTAAACCTTAAACCATAAACCCTAAATTTTAAACCATAAATCTAAGAATAATCATAACCCTAACCCTAACCCTAAACCTAAACCTAACCCTAACCCCAACCCTAACCTTAACCCCATAACCCTAACCCTAACCTTAAGCCTAACATAACCACATAACCCTAACCCTAACCCTCACCCTAACCCTAACCCTAACCCTAACCCTAACCCTAACCCTAAAACTAACCCCTAACCCCTAACACTAACCCTAACCCTAACCCTAACCCTATCCATTACCCTAACCCTAACCCTAACCCTAACTCTAACCCTAACCCTAACACTAACCGTAACCATAACACTAAACTCTAAACACTAAAACTAATCCACCCTAAACCTTAAACAATCCTAAACCATAAACCTTAAACCCTAAACCCTAAATCTAACAATAAACCTAAACCTGACCCTAAATCTAACCCTAACCGTAACCCTCCCCTAAATCTAACCCTGATCCTAACCCTAATCCTAATCCTAACACTAACTATAACCCTAACCCTAACCCTTACCCTAACCTTAACCCTAACCCTAACCCTAACCCTAACCCTAACCTTAACCCTAACCCTAACCCCTAAACCTTAATCCCTAAATCCTAAACCCTGAACAACCATAAATCCTAAACCCTGAACAACCCTAAATCATAAACCCTGAATAACCCTAAACACTAACCTCTAAACAACCCTAATGAACCCTAATCACTAAACCATAAACAACCCTAAACACTAAACCCTAAACAACCCTATACCCTAAACCTTAAACACTAAACCCTAAAAAACCCTAAACCCTAAACGATTAACACTATACCCTAAACAACACTAAACACTAAACCCAAAACAACCCTAAAACCTAAACCTTAAACACTAAACCTTAAACAACCCTAAACCCTAAACACTAAAACCTAAACAACCCTAAACTCTTAATCCTAAACACTATACCCTAAACAACCCTAAACCTTAAACAATCCTAAACTCTAAACCCTAAACCCTTAACCTAAACCACCCTAAATCTTAAACAATCCTAAACCCTAAACTTTAAACCCTAAACACTAAACCCTAAACCCTAAACCTAACAATAACTATAACCCTAACCCTAACCCCTAACCCTTACCCTAACCCTAACCCTAACCCTAATCCTAACCCTAACCCTAACCCTAACCCTAACCCTAAACCTAATCCTAACCCTTACCCTAACCTTAACTTTAACCCTAACCCTAATCATAACACTAAACCCTAAACCTTAAACCTAACCCTAACCCTAAAATTAAACTTTAAATCCTAAACCTAATCTACCCTAAACCTTAAACAATCATAAACCCTAAACCCTGAACCCTAAACCTAACCCTAACCCTAACCCTAACACTAACCATAACCCTAACACTAAATTGTAAACCCTAAATTTAAGTTACGATAAACCTTAAACAATCCTAAACCCTAAACCTTAAACCCTAAACCTAACAATTACCATAACCCTAACCCTAATCCTAACCCTTACCCTAAACGTAACCCTAACACTAAACCTAACCCTAACACTAACCCTAACCCTAAACCTAACACTAACACTAAACCTAATCCTAACCCGAACCCTAACCCTAAACCTGACCCTAACCCTAACCCTAACCCTAACCCTAATCCTAACTCTAACCCTAATCCTAACAATAAACCTAAACCTAACCCTAACCCTAACCCTAAACCTAACACTAACCTTAACACTAACCCTAACCCTAACCCTAACAGTAATCCCTAAACCCTAAACCTAACCCTAATGATATCCCAAACACAAAACTCTAAACCCTAAAAATAATCCACCCTAAACCTTAAAAAATCCTAAATCCTAAACCATTACCCTAAACCCTAAACCCTAAACCTAACAATATCCATGACCCTAAACGTAACCCTAAACCTAACCCTAACCTAACCCTAATCCGAAAACTAAACCCTAAACCCTAAACCTAACCCTAACCTTAACACTAAACTCTAAACCCTAATCCTAATCTACCCTAAACCTTAAACAATCCTAAACCCAAAACCTTAGACCCTAAACACTAAACCCTAAACCTAACAATAAACCTAACCCTAACCCTAAAACTAACCCTAACCCTAAACCTAACCCTAACCGTAACCCTAACCCTAAACCTAACCCTAACCTTAAGCCTAACCATAAACCTAACCCTAACCCTAAACCTAACCTTAACCCTAACCCTAACCCTAAACCTAACAATAAACATAATCATAACCCTTACCCTAACCCTAACCCTAACCCTAACCGTAACCCTAACCCTAACCCTAACCGTAACACTAACTCTAACCCTAACCCTAACCTAACCCTAACCCCAAACCTAACCCTAACCTTAACCTTAACCATAACACTAAACTCTAAACCCTAAACCTAATCCACCCTAAACCTT
>NC_137966.1:30073690-30088690 GCF_963924665.1 Micromys minutus | reverse complement strand
CCTAACCTTAAGCCTAAAATAACCCCATAACCCTAACTCTAACCCTAACTCTAACCCTAATGCTAACCCTAACCCTAACCCTAACCCTAACCCTAAACCTAACCCTGACCCTAACCGTAACCCTAATCCTAACACTAACCATAACCCTAACCCTAACCCTAACCCTAACCTTAATCCTAACCCTAACCCTAACCCTAACCCTAACCCTAACCCTAACCCTATCCCTAACCCTAACCCCTTAACCTTAATCCCTAAATCCTAAACCCTGAACAACCATAAATCCTAAACCCTGAACAACCCTAAATCATAAACCCTGAATAACCCTAAACACTAACCTCTAAACAACCCTAAACAACCCTAATCACTAAACCATAAACAACCCTAAACACTAAACCCTAAACAACCCTATACCCTAAACCTTAAACACTAAACCCTAAATAACCCTAAACCCTAAACCATTAACACTATACCCTAAACAACACTAAACACTAAACCCAAAACAACCCTAAAACCTAACCCTTAAACACTAAACCTTAAACAACCCTAAACCCTAAACACTAAACCCTAAACAACCCTAAACTTTTAACCCTAAACACTATACCCTAAACAACCCTAAACCTTAAACAATCCTAAACTCTAAACCCTAAACCCTTAACCTAAACCACCCTAAATCTTAAACAATCCTAAACCCTAAACCTTAAACCCTAAACACTAAACCCTAAACCCTAAACCTAACAATAACCATAACCCTAACCCTAACCCCTAACCCTTACCCTAACCCTAACCCTAACCCTAATCCTAACCCTAACCCTAACGCTAACCCTAACCCTAACCCTAAACCTAAACCTAATCCTAACCCTAACCTTAACCCTAAACCTAACCCTAACCCTAACCCTAACCATAACCATAACACTAAACTCTAAACCCTAAACCTAATCCACCCTAAACCTTAAACAATCCTAAACCATAAACCTTAGAACCTAAATCCTAAATCTAACAATAAACCTAAACCTAACCCTAAATCTTACGCTAACCCTAACCCTAACCCTAAACCCTCCCTGACCCTAACCCTCACCCTAACCCTAACCCAAACCCTAAACCTAACCCTGACCCTAATCCTAACACTAACCCTATTTCTAATTCTAACCCTAACACTAATCCTAAACTTAAACCTAACCCCCTAATAATAACCCTAACCCTAACACTAACCCTAACCCCTAACCCAAACCCTAACCCTAACCCTAACCCTAACCCTAAACTAACCCTAACCCTAACCCTAACCCTAACCCTAACCCTAACACTAACCCCTAACCCTTACCCTAACTCTAACCCTAACCCTAACCCTAACCCTAACCATTATCTTAACCCTCACCCTAACCCTAACACTAACCCTAACCTTAACACTAACCGTAACCATAACACTAAACTCTAAACCCTAAACCTGATCCACCCTAAACCTTAAACAATCCTAAACCATAAACCTTAAACCCTAAATTCTAAATCTAACAATAAACCTAAACCTGACCCTAAATCTAACCCTAACCCTAACCCTAACCCTAAACCTAACCCTGACCCTAACCGTAACCCTAATCCTAACACTAACCATAACCCTAACCCTAACCCTAACCCTAACCTTAACCCTAACCCTAACCCTAACCCTAACCCTAACCCTAACCCTATCCCTAACCCTAACCCCTTAACCTTAATCCCTAAATCCTAAACCCTGAACAACCATAAATCCTAAACCCTGAACAACCCTAAATCATAAACCCTGAATAACCCTAAACACTAACCTCTAAACAACCCTAAACAACTCTAATCACTAAATCATAAACAACCCTAAACACTAAACCCTAAACAACCCTATACCCTAAACCTTAAACACTAAACCCTAAATAACCCTAAACCCTAAACCATTAACACTATACCCTAAACAACACTAAACACTAAACCCAAAACAACCCTAAAACCTAAACCTTAAACACTAAACCTTAAACAACCCTAAACCCTAAACACTAATCCCTAAAAAACCCTAAAATTTTAACCCTAAACACTATACCCTAAACAACCCTAAACCTTAAACAATCCTAAACTCTAAACCCTAAACCCTTAACCTAAACCACCCTAAATCTTAAACAATCCTAAACCCTAAACCTTAAACCCTAAACACTAAAACCTAAACCCTAAACCTAACAATAACCATAACCCTAACCCTAACCCCTAACCCTTACCCTAACCCTAACCCTAACCCTAATCCTAACCCTAACCCTAACCCTAACCCTAACCCTAACTCTAACCCTAACCCTAAACCTAACCGTAACCACAATACTAAACTCTAAACCCTAAACCTAATCCACCCTAAACCTTAAACAATCCTAAACCATAAACCTTAAACCCTAAAGCCTAAATCTAACAATAAACCTAAACCTAACCCTAAATCTGACCCTAACCCTATCCCTAACCCTAAACCAAACCCTGACCCTAACCCTAACCCTAATCCTAACACTAACCATAACCCTAACCCTAACACTAACCCTAACCTTAACCCAAACCCTAACCCTAACCCTAACCCTAACTCTAACCCTAACCCTAACCGTAACCATAATACTAAACTCTAAACCCTAAACCTAATCCACCCTTAAACTTAAACAATCCTAAACCATAAACCTTAAACCCTAAACCCTAAATCTAACAATAAACCTAAACCTAACCCTAAATCTAACCCTAACCCTAACCTTAACCCTAAACATAAACCTGACCCTAACCCTAATCCTAATCCTAACACTAATCATAACCCAAACACTAACCCTATCCCTAACCCTAAACCTAACCCTAAACCTCACCCTATCCCTAATCCTAACACTAAACCCTAAACTTTAATTCTAACCCTAACCCTAACCCTACCCTTAACCCTAACCCTAACCATATTTCTAAACCTAACCCTAACCCTAATCCCTACACTAACCCTATTTCTAATTCTAACCCTAACACTAATCCTAAACTAAAACCTAACCCCCAAATAATAACCCTAACACTAAACCTAACCTTAACCCTAACCCTAACCCTAACCCTAACCCTAACCCTAACACTAACCCCTAACCCCTAACACTAACCCTAACCCAAACCCCTAACCCTAACCCTAACCCTAACCCTAACTTTAACCCTAACCCTAACCCTAACCCTAACCCTATCCCTAACCCTAACCCTTATTCTAACACTAACACTAACATTAACCCTAAACCTAACCTTAACCCTCACCCTAACCCTCACCTTAACCCTAAACCTAACCCTAACACTAAACCTAACACCCTAAATCCTAAACCCTAAACCCCGAAAAACCCTAAACACTAATTCCAAAAGGACCCTAAACCCTAAACTATAAACACTAAACGCTAAAAAACCCTAAACCCTAAACACTAAACCCTAAACAAGCCTAAACCCTAAAACCATTAACACTATACCCTAAACAACCCTAAACCCTTAACCCTAAACATTATACCCTAAACCCTAAAACACTATACAACCTTAAACCCTAAACCTTAAAATATCCTAAATCATAAATCCTGAACAACCCTAAACACTAAATTATAAACAACCCTAAAAAACCCTAAACAACTCTAAACGCTAAAACCTAAACAACCCTAACCATTAAACCATCTTAAACGCTAAATTTTGTACCCTAAACCTAAACCACCTAAAACTTAAACAATCCTAAACCCTAAACTTTAAACCATAAATCTAAGAATAGCCATAACCCTAACCCTAACCCTAAACTTAAACCTAACCCTAACCCCAACCCTAACCTTAACCCCATAACCCTAACCCTAACCTTAAGCCTAACATAACCCCATAACCCTAACTCTAACCCTAACTCTAACCCTAATGCTAACCCTAACCCTAACCCTAACCCTAACCCCTTAACCTTAATCCCTAAATCCTAAACCCTGAACAACCATAAATCCTAAACCCTGAACAACCCTAAATCATAAACCCTGAATAACCCTAAACACTAACCTCTAAACAACCCTAAACAAGCCTAATCACTAAACCATAAACAACCCTAAACACTAAACCCTAAACAACCCTATACCTTAAACCTTAAACACTAAACCCTAAATAACCCTAAACCCTAAACCATTAACACTATACCCTAAACAACACTAAACACTAAACCCAAAACAACCCTAAAACCTAAACCTTAAACACTAAACCTTAAACAACCCTAAACCCTAAACACTAAACCCTAAACAACACTAAACTTTTAACCCTAAACACTATACCCTAAACAACCCTAAACCTTAATCCTAAACTCTAAACCCTAAACCCTTAACCTAAACCACCCTAAAACTTAAACAATCCTAAACCCTAAACCTTAAACCCTAAACACTAAACCCTAAACCCTAAACCGAACAATAACCACAACCCTAACCCTAACCCCTAACCCTTACCCTAACCCTAACCCTAACCCTAATCCTAACCCTAACCCTAACCCTAACTGTAACCCTAACCTTAAACCTAATCCTAACCCTAACCCTAACCCTAACCCTAACCCTAACCCTAACCCTAACCCTAACCCTAAACCTAATCCTAACCCTAACATTATCCCTAATCCTAACCCTAACCCTAACCCTAACCGTAACCATAACACTAAACTCTAAACCCTAAACCTAATCCACCCTAAACCTTAAACAATCCTAAACCATAAACCTTAGACCCTAAATCCTAAATCTAACAATAAACCTAAACCTAACCCTAAATCTAAACCTAACCCTAACCCTATCCTAAACCCTCCCTGACCCTAACCCTAACCCTAACCCTAAACCTAACCCTGACCCTAATCCTAACACTAAACCTATTTCTAATTCTAACACTAACACTAATCCTAAACTTAAACCTAACCCCCTAATAATAACCCTAACCCTTTCACTAAACCTAACCCCAAACTCTAACCCTAACCCTAACCCTAACCCTAATCTAACCCTAACCCTAACCCTAACCCTAACCCTAACCTAACCCTAACCCTAACCCTAACCCTAACACAAACCCTAACACTAACATTCTAACTTTTACCCTAACCCTAACCCTAACCCTAAACCTAACCCTTACCATAACCCTAAACCTAACCCTAACCCCATCCCTAACCCTAACCCTAACCGTAACCATAACACTAAACTCTAAACCCTAAACCTAATCCACCCTAAACCTTAAACAATCCTAAACCATAAACATTAAACCCTAAACCCTAAATCTAACAATAAACCTAAACCTAACCCTAAATCTAACCCTAACCCTATCCCTAACCCTAAACCTAACCTGACCCTAAACCTAACCCTAATCCTAACACTAACCATAACCCTAACCCTAACACTAACCCTAACCTTAACCCTAACCCTAACCCTAACCCTAACCCTAACACTAACCCTAACCCTAACCCTAACCGTAACCATAATACTAAACTCTAAACCGTAAACCTAATCCACCCATAAACTTAAACAATCCTAAACCATAAACCTTAAACCCTAAACCCTAAATCTAACAATAAACCTAAAACTAACCCTAAATCTAACCCTAACCCTAACCCTAACCCTAAACATAAACCTGACCCTAACCCTAATCCTAATCCTAACACTAATCATAACCCAAACACTAACCCTAACCCTAACCCTAAACCTAACCCTAAACCTCACACTATCCCTAATCCTAACACTAAACCCTAAACTTTAATTCTAACCCTAACCCTAACCCTACCCTTAACCCTAACCCTAACCATATTTCTAAACCTAACCCTGACCCTAAGACCAACACTAACCCTATTTCTAATTCTAACCCTAACACTAATCCTAAACTAAAACCTAACCCCCTAATAATAACCCTAACACTAAACCTAACCCTAACCCTAATCCTAACCCTAACCATAACACTAACCCCTAACCCCTAACACTAACCCTAACCCAAACCCCTAACCCTAACCCTAACCCTAACCCTAACCTTAACCCTAACCCTAACCCTAACCCTAACCCTATCCCTTACCCTAACCCTTATTCTAACACTAACACTAACCTTAACCCTAACCCTAACCCTCACCTTAACCCTAAACCTAACCCTAACACTAACCCTAACACCCTAAATCCTAAACCCTAAACCCCGAAAAACCCTAAACACTAATTCCAAAAGCACCCTAAACCCTAAACTATAAACACTAAACGCTAAAAAACACTAAACCCTAAACCCTAAACACTAAACACTAAACAAGCCTAAACCCTAAAACCATTAACACTATACCCTAAACAACCCTAAACCCTTAACACTAAACATTATACCCTAAACCCTAAAACACTATACAACCTTAAACCCTAAACCTTAAAATATCCTAAATCATAAATCCTGAACAACCCTAAACACTAAATCAAAAACAACCCTAAAAAACCCTAAACAACTCTAAACGCTAAAACCTAAACAACCCTAAACATTAAACAATTTTAAACGCTAAACCCTATACCCTAAACCTAAACCACCCTAAAACTTAAACAATCCTAAACCCTAAACCTTAAACCATAAACCCTAAATTTTAAACAATAAATCTAAGAATAACCATAACCCTAACCCTAACCCTAAACCTAAACCTAACCATAACCCCAACCCTAACCTTAACCTCATAACCTTAACCCTAACCTTAAGCCTAACATAAGCCCATAACCTTAATTCTAACCCTAACTCTAACCCTAATGCTAACCCTAACCCTAACCCTAACCCTAACCTTAACCCCTTAACCTTAATCCCTAAATCCTAAACCCTGAACAACCATAAATCCTAAACCCTGAACAACCCTAAATCATAAACCCTGAATAACCCTAAACACTAACCTCTAAACAACCCTAAACAACCCTAATCACTAAACCATAAACAACCCTAAACACTAAAACCTAAACAACCCTATACCCTAAACCTTAAACACTAAACCCTAAATAAACCTAAACCCTAAACCATTAACACTATACCCTAAACAACACCAGACACTAAACCCAAAACAACCCTAAAACCTAAACCTTAAACACTAAACCTTAAACAACCCTAAACCCTAAACACTAAACCCTAAACAACCCTAAACTTTTAACCCTAAACACTATACCCTAAACAACCCAAAACTTTAAACAATCCTAAACTCTAAACCCTAAACCCTTAACCTAAACCACCCTAAATCTTAAACAATCCTAAACCCTAAACCTTAAACCTTAAACACTAAACACTAAACCCTAAACCTAACAATAACCATAACCCTAAACCTAACCCCTAACCCTTACCCTAACCCTAACCCTAACCCGAATCCTAACCCTAACCCTAACCCTAACTCTAACCCTAACCCTAACCCTAACCCTAACCCTAATCCTAAACCTAATCCTAACCCTAACCTTAACCCTAATCCTAACCCTAACCCTAACCCTATCCCTAACCCTAACCCTAAACCCTCCCTGACCCTAACCCTATCCCTAACCCTAACCCTAACCCTAACCCTAAACCTAACCCTGACCCTAATCTTAACACTAACCCTATTTCTAATTCTAACCCTAACACTAATCCTAAACTTAAACCTAACCCCCTAATAATAACCCTAACCCTAACACTAACCCTAACCCCTAACCCTAACCCTAACCCTAACCCTAACCCTAACCTAACCCTAACCCTAACCCTAACCCTAACCCTAACACTAACCCCTAACCCTTACCCTAACCCTAACCCTAACCCTAACCCTATCCCTAACCCTAACCCTTATTCTAACACTAACACTAACATTAACCCTAAACCTAACCTTAACCCTCACCCTAACCCTCACCTTAACCCTAAACCTAACCCTAACACTAAACCTAACACCCTAAATCCTCAACCCTAAACCCCGAAAAACCCTAAACACTAATTCCAAAAGGACCCTAAACCCTAAACTATAAACACTAAACGCTAAAAAACCCTAAACCCTAAACACTAAACCCTAAACAAGCCTAAACCCTAAAACCATTAACACTATACCCTAAACAACCCTAAACCCTTAACCCTAAACATTATACCCTAAACCCTAAAACACTATACAACCTTAAACCCTAAACCTTAAAATATCCTAAATCATAAATCCTGAACAACCCTAAACACTAAATTATAAACAACCCTAAAAAACCCTAAACAACTCTAAACGCTAAAACCTAAACAACCCTAACCATTAAACCATCTTAAACGCTAAATTTTGTACCCTAAACCTAAACCACCCTAAAACTTAAACAATCCTAAACCCTAAACTTTAAACCATAAATCTAAGAATAGCCATAACCCTAACCCTAACCCTAAACTTAAACCTAACCCTAACCCCAACCCTAACCTTAACCCCATAACCCTAACCCTAACCTTAAGCCTAACATAACCCCATAACCCTAACTCTAACCCTAACTCTAACCCTAATGCTAACCCTAACCCTAACCCTAACCCTAACCCCTTAACCTTAATCCCTAAATCCTAAACCCTGAACAACCATAAATCCTAAACCCTGAACAACCCTAAATCATAAACCCTGAATAACCCTAAACACTAACCTCTAAACAACCCTAAACAAGCCTAATCACTAAACCATAAACAACCCTAAACACTAAACCCTAAACAACCCTATACCTTAAACCTTAAACACTAAACCCTAAATAACCCTAAACCCTAAACCATTAACACTATACCCTAAACAACACTAAACACTAAACCCAAAACAACCCTAAAACCTAAACCTTAAACACTAAACCTTAAACAACCCTAAACCCTAAACACTAAACCCTAAACAACCCTAAACTTTTAACCCTAAACACTATACCCTAAACAACCCTAAACCTTAATCCTAAACTCTAAACCCTAAACCCTTAACCTAAACCACCCTAAAACTTAAACAATCCTAAACCCTAAACCTTAAACCCTAAACACTAAACCCTAAAGCCTAAACCGAACAATAACCACAACCCTAACCCTAACCCCTAACCCTTACCCTAACCCTAACCCTAACCCTAATCCTAAACCTAACCCTAACCCTAACTGTAACCCTAACCTTAAACCTAATCCTAACCCTAACCCTAACCCTAACCCTAACCCTAACCCTAACCCTAACCCTAACCCTAAACCTAATCCTAACCCTAACATTATCCCTAATCCTAACCCTAACCCTAACCCTAACCGTAACCATAACACTAAACTCTAAACCCTAAACCTAATCCACCCTAAACCTTAAACAATCCTAAACCATAAACCTTAGACCCTAAATCCTAAATCTAACAATAAACCTAAACCTAACCCTAAATCTAAACCTAACCCTAACCCTATCCTAAACCCTCCCTGACCCTAACCCTAACCCTAACCCTAAACCTAACCCTGACCCTAATCCTAACACTAAACCTATTTCTAATTCTAACACTAACACTAATCCTAAACTTAAACCTAACCCCCTAATAATAACCCTAACCCTTTCACTAAACCTAACCCCAAACCCTAACCCTAACCCTAACCCTAACCCTAATCTAACCCTAACCCTAACCCTAACCCTAACCCTAACCTAACCCTAACCCTAACCCTAACCCTAACACAAACCCTAACACTAACATTCTAACTTTTACCCTAACCCTAACCCTAACCCTAAACCTAACCCTTACCATAACCCTAAACCTAACCCTAACCCCATCCCTAACCCTAACCCTAACCGTAACCATAACACTAAACTCTAAACCCTAAACCTAATCCACCCTAAACCTTAAACAATCCTAAACCATAAACATTAAACCCTAAACCCTAAATCTAACAATAAACCTAAACCTAACCCTAAATCTAACCCTAACCCTATCCCTAACCCTAAACCTAACCTGACCCTAAACCTAACCCTAATCCTAACACTAACCATAACCCTAACCCTAACACTAACCCTAACCTTAACCCTAACCCTAACCCTAACCCTAACCCTAACACTAACCCTAACCCTAACCCTAACCGTAACCATAATACTAAACTCTAAACCCTAAACCTAATCCACCCATAAACTTAAACAATCCTAAACCATAAACCTTAAACCCTAAACCCTAAATCTAACAATAAACCTAAAACTAACCCTAAATCTAACCCTAACCCTAACCCTAACCCTAAACATAAACCTGACCCTAACCCTAATCCTAATCCTAACACTAATCATAACCCAAACACTAACCCTAACCCTAACCCTAAACCTAACCCTAAACCTCACACTATCCCTAATCCTAACACTAAACCCTAAACTTTAATTCTAACCCTAACCCTAACCCTACCCTTAACCCTAACCCTAACCATATTTCTAAACCTAACCCTGACCCTAAGACCAACACTAACCCTATTTCTAATTCTAACCCTAACACTAATCCTAAACTAAAACCTAACCCCCTAATAATAACCCTAACACTAAACCTAACCCTAACCCTAATCCTAACCCTAACCATAACACTAACCCCTAACCCCTAACACTAACCCTAACCCAAACCCCTAACCCTAACCCTAACCCTAACCCTAACCTTAACCCTAACCCTAACCCTAACCCTAACCCTATCCCTTACCCTAACCCTTATTCTAACACTAACACTAACCTTAACCCTAACCCTAACCCTCACCTTAACCCTAAACCTAACCCTAACACTAACCCTAACACCCTAAATCCTAAACCCTAAACCCCGAAAAACCCTAAACACTAATTCCAAAAGCACCCTAAACCCTAAACTATAAACACTAAACGCTAAAAAACACTAAACCCTAAACCCTAAACACTAAACACTAAACAAGCCTAAACCCTAAAACCATTAACACTATACCCTAAACAACCCTAAACCCTTAACACTAAACATTATACCCTAAACCCTAAAACACTATACAACCTTAAACCCTAAACCTTAAAATATCCTAAATCATAAATCCTGAACAACCCTAAACACTAAATCAAAAACAACCCTAAAAAACCCTAAACAACTCTAAACGCTAAAACCTAAACAACCCTAAACATTAAACAATTTTAAACGCTAAACCCTATACCCTAAACCTAAACCACCCTAAAACTTAAACAATCCTAAACCCTAAACCTTAAACCATAAACCCTAAATTTTAAACAATAAATCTAAGAATAACCATAACCCTAACCCTAACCCTAAACCTAAACCTAACCATAACCCCAACCCTAACCTTAACCTCATAACCTTAACCCTAACCTTAAGCCTAACATAAGCCCATAACCTTAATTCTAACCCTAACTCTAACCCTAATGCTAACCCTAACCCTAACCCTAACCCTAACCTTAACCCCTTAACCTTAATCCCTAAATCCTAAACCCTGAACAACCATAAATCCTAAACCCTGAACAACCCTAAATCATAAACCCTGAATAACCCTAAACACTAACCTCTAAACAACCCTAAACAACCCTAATCACTAAACCATAAACAACCCTAAACACTAAAACCTAAACAACCCTATACCCTAAACCTTAAACACTAAACCCTAAATAAACCTAAACCCTAAACCATTAACACTATACCCTAAACAACACCAGACACTAAACCCAAAACAACCCTAAAACCTAAACCTTAAACACTAAACCTTAAACAACCCTAAACCCTAAACACTAAACCCTAAACAACCCTAAACTTTTAACCCTAAACACTATACCCTAAACAACCATAAACCTTAAAAAATCCTAAACCCTAACCCTAAACCCTTAACCTAGACCACCCTAAATCTTAAACAATCCTAAACCCTAAACCTTAAACCTTAAACACTAAACACTAAACCCTAAACCTAACAATAACCATAACCCTAAACCTAACCCCTAACCCTTACCCTAACCCTAACCCTAACCCGAATCCTAACCCTAACCCTAACCCTAACTCTAACCCTAACCCTAACCCTAACCCTAACCCTAATCCTAAACCTAATCCTAACCCTAACCTTAACCCTATCCCTAACCCTAACCCTAAACCTAACCCTGACCCTAATCTTAACACTAACCCTATTTCTAATTCTAACCCTAACACTAATCCTAAACTTAAACCTAACCCCCTAATAATAACCCTAACCCTAACACTAACCCTAACCCCTAACCCTAACCCTAACCCTAACCCTAACCCTAACCTAACCCTAACCCTAACCCTAACCCTAACCCTAACACTAACCCCTAACCCTTACCCTAACCCTAACCCTAACCCTAACCCTAACCATTACCCTAACCCTAAACCTAACCCTAACCCTGACCCTAACCCTAACACTAACCATAACCATAACACTAAACTCTAAACCCTAAACCTAATCCACCCTAAACCTTAAACAATCCTAAACCATAAACCTTAAACCCTAAACCCTAAATCTAACAATAAACCTAAACCTGACCCTAAATCTAACCCTAACCCTAACCCTAAACCTAACCCTGACCATAACCCTAACCCTAATCCTAACACTAACCATAACCCTAACCCTAACCCTAACCCTAACCTTAACCCTAACCCTAACCCTAAACCTAACCCTAACCCTAACCCTAAACCTAACCCTAACCCCTTAACCTTAATCCCTAAATCCTAAACCCTGAACAACCATAAATCCTAAACCCTGAACAACCCTAAATCATAAACCCTGAATAACCCTAAACACTAACCTCTAAACAACCCTAAACAAACCTAATCACTAAACCATAAACAACCCTAAACACTAAACCCTAAACAACCCTATACCCTAAACCTTAAACACTAAACCCTAAATAACCCTAAACCCTAAACCATTAACCCTATACCCTAAACAACACTAAACATTAACCCAAAATAACCCTAAAACCTAAACCTTAAACACTAAAACTTAAACAACCCTAAACCCTAAACACTAAAGCCTAAACAACCCGAAACTTTTAACCCTAAACACTATACCCTAAACAACCCTAAACCTTAAACAATTCTAAACTCTAAACCCTAAACCCTTAACCTAAACCACCCTAAATCTTAAACAATCCTAAACCCTAAACCTTAAACCCTAAACACTAAACCCTAATCCCTAAACCTAACAATAACCATAACCCTACCACTAACTCCTAAACCTTACCCTAACCCTAACCCTAACCCTAATCCTAACCCTAACCCTAACCCTAACCCTAACCCTAATTCTAAACCTAATCCTAACCCTAACCTTAACCCTAATCCTAACCCTAACCCTAACCCTAACCCTAACCGTAACCATAACAGTAAACTCTAAACCCTAAACCTAATCCACCCTAAACCTTAAACAATCCTAAACCATAAACCTTAGACCCTAAATCCTAAATCTAACAATAAACATAAACCTAACCCTAAATCTAACCCTAACCCTAACCCTAACCCTAAACCCTCCCTGACCCTAACCTTAACCCTAACCCTAACCCTAACCTTAACCCTAAACCTAACCCTGACGCTAATCCAAACACTAACCCTATTTCTAATTCTAACCCTAACACTAATCCTAAACTTAAACCTAACCCCCTAATAATAACCCTAACACTAACACTAACCCTAACCCCTAACCTTAACCCTAACCCTAACCCTAACCCTAACACTAACACTAACCCCTAACCCTTACCCTAACCCTAACCCTAACCCTAACCATTACCCTAACCCTAACCCTAACCCTAACCCTAACCCTAACACTAACCGTAACCATAACACTAAACTCTAAACCCTAAACCTAATCCACCCTAAACCTTAAACAATCCTAAACCATAAACCTTAAACCCTAAACCCTAAATCTAACAATAAACCTAAACCTGACCCTAAATCTGACCCTAACCCTAACCCTAACCCTAAACCTAACCCTGACCCTAACCCTAACCCTAATCCTAACACTAACCATAACCCTAACCCTAACCCTAACCCTAACCTTAACCCTAACCCTAACCCTAACCCTAACCCTAACCCCTTAACCTTAATCCCTAAATTCTAAACCCTGAACAACCATAAATCCTAAACCCTGAACAACCCTAAATCATAAACCCTGAATAACCCTAAACACTAACCTCTAAACAACCCTAAACAACCCTAATCACTAAACCATAAACAACCCTAAACACTAAACCCTAAACAACCCTATACCCTAAACATTAAACACTAAACCCTAAATAACCCTAAACCCTAAACCATTAACACTATACCCTAAACAACACTAAACATTAACCCAAAACAACCCTAAAACCTAAACCTTAAACACTAAAACTTAAACAACCCTAAACCCTAAACACTAAAGCCGAAACAACCCTAAACTTTTAACCCTAAACACTATACCCTAAACAACCCTAAACCTTAAACAATCCTAAAGTCTAAACCCTAAACCCTTAACCTAAACCACCCTAAATAGTAAACAATCCTAAACCCTAAACCTTAAACCCTAAACACTAAACCCTAAACCCTAAACCTAACAATAACCATAACCCTAACCCTAACCCCTAACCCTTACCCTAACCCTAACACTAACCCTAATCCTAACCCTAACCCTAACCCTAACCCTAACCCTAACCCTAACTCTAAACCTAATCCTAACCCTAACCTTAACCCTAATCCTAACCCTAACCCTAACACTAACCCTAACCGTACCCATAACAGTAAACTCTAAACCCTAAACCTAATCCACCCTAAACCTTAAACAATCCTAAACCATAAACCTTAGACCCTAAATCCTAAATCTAACAATAAACCTAAACCTAACCCTAAATCTAACCCTAACCCTAACCCTAACCCTAAACCCTCCCTGACCCTAACCCTAACCCTATCCCTAACCCTAACCCTAACCCTAACCCTAAACCTAACCCTGACCCTAATCCTAACACTAACCCTATTTCTAATTCTAACCCTAACACTAATCCTGAACTTAAACCTAACCCCCTAATAATAACCCTAACCCTAACACTAACCCTAACCCCTAACCTTAACCCTAACCCTAACCCTAACCCTAACCCTAACACTAACCCCT
>NC_137966.1:30058690-30066190 GCF_963924665.1 Micromys minutus | reverse complement strand
ACCCTAACTCTAACCCTAACCCTAACCCTAACCGTAACCAAAATACTAAACTCTAAACCCTAAACCTAATCTACCCTAAACCTTAAACAATCCTAAACCTTAAACCTTAAACCCTAAACCCTAAATCTAACAATAAACCTAAACCTAACCCTAAATCTAACCCTAACCCTAACCCTAACCCTAAACCTAAACCTGACCCTAACCCTAACCCTAATAATAACACTAATCATAACCCAAACACTAACCCTAACCCTAACCCTTAACCTAACCCTAAACCTCACACTATTTCTAATCCTAACACTACACCCTAAACTTTAAATCTAACCCTAACCATAACTCTACCCTTAACCCTAAACCTAACCATATCCCTAAACCTAACCCTGACCCTAATCCTAACACTAACCCTATTTCTAATTCTAACCCTAACACTAATCCTAAACTAAAACCTAACCCCCTAATAATAACCCTAACACTAAACCTAACCCTAACCCTAACCCTAACCTAACCCTAACACTAACCCCTAACCCCTAACACTAACCCTAACACTAACCCCTAACCCTAACCCTAACCCTAACCCTTACCCTAACACTAACACTAACCTTAACCCTAACCCTAACCTTAACCCTCACCCTAACCCTCACCTTAACCCTAAACCTAACCCTAACACTAACCCTAACACACTAAATCCTAAACCCTAAACCCCGAAAAACCCTAAACACTAATTCCAAAAGCACCCTAAACCCTAAACTATAAACACTAAATGCTAAAAAACCCTAAACCCTAAACCCTAAACTCTAAACCCTAAACAAGCCTAAACCCTAAAACCATTAACACTATACCCTAAACAACCCTAAACCCTTAACCCTAAACATTATACCCTAAACCCTAAAACACTATACAACCTTAAACCCTAAACCTTAAAATATCCTAAATCATAAATCCTGAACAACCCTAAACACTAAATCATAAACAACCCTAAAAAACCCTAAACAACTCTAAACGCTAAAACCTAAACAACCCTAACCATTAAACAGTCTTAAACGCTAAACCCTATACCCTAAACCTAAACCACCCTAAAACTTAAACAATCCTAAACCCTAAACCTTAAACCATAAAACCTATATTTTAAACCATAAATCTAAGAATATCCATAACGCTAACCCTAACCCTAAACCTAAACCTAACCCTAACCCCAACCCTAACCTTAACCCCATAACCCTAACCCTAACCTTAAGCCTAACATAACCCCATAACCCTAACTCTAACCCTAATGCTAACCCTAACCCTAACACTAACACTAACCCCTAACCCTAACCCTAACCCTAACCCTAACCCTAACCTAACTCTAACCCTAACCCTAACCCTAACACTAACACTAACCCCTAACCCTTACCCTAACCCTAACCCTAACCCTAACCCTAACCATTACCCTAACCCTAACCCTAACCCTAACCCTAACACTAACACTAACCGTAACCATAACACTAAACTCTAAACCCTAAACCTAATCCACCCTAAACTTTAAACAATCCTAAACCATAAACCTTAAACCCTAAACACTAAATCTAACAATAAACCTAAACCTGACCCTAAATCTAACCCTAACCCTAACCCTAACCCTAAAACTAACCCTGACCCTAACCCTAACCCTAATCCTAACACTAACCATAAACCTAACCCTAACCCTAACCCTAACCCTAACCTTAACCCTAACCCTAACCCTAACCCTAACCCTTACCCTAACCCTAACCCTAACCCTAACCCTAACCCCTTAACCTTAATCCCTAAATCCTAAACCCTGAACAACCATAAATCCTAAACCCTGAACAACCCTAAATCATAAACCCTGAATAACCCTAAACACTAACCTCTAAACAACCCTAAACAACCCTAATCACTAAACCATAAACAACCCTAAAAACTAAACCCTAAACAACCCTATACCCTAAAACTTAAACACTAATCCCTAAATAACCCTAAACCCTAAACCATTAACACTATACCCTAAACAACACTAAACACTAAACCCAAAACAACCCTAAAACCTAAACCTTAAACACTAAACCTTAAACAACCCTAAACCCTAAACACTAAACCCTAAACAACCCTAAATTTTAAATCCGAAACACTATACCCTAAACAACCCTAAACCTTAAACAATCCTAAACTCTAAACCCTAAACCCTTAACCTAAACCACCCTAAATCTTAAACAATCCTAAACCCTAAACCTTAAACCCTAAACACTAAATCCTAAAACCTAAACCTAACAATAACCATAACACTAACCCTAACCCTTAACCCTTACCCTAAACCTAACCCTAACCCTAATCCTAACCCTAACCCTAACCCTAACCCTAACCCTAACCCTAACCCTAAACCTAATCCTAACCCTAACCTTAACCCTAATCCTAACCCTAACCCTAACCCTAACCCTAACCGTAACCATAACACTAAACTCTAAACCCTAAACCTAATCCACCCTAAACCTTAAACAATCCTAAACAATAAACCTTAGACCCTAAATCCTAAATCTAACAATAAACCTAAACCTAACCCTAAATCTAACCCTAACCCTAACCCTAATCCTAAACCCTCCCTGACCCTAACCCTAACCCTAACCCTAAACCTAATCCTGACCCTAATCCTAACACTAAACCTATTTCTAATTCTAACCCTAACACTAATCCTAAACTTAAACCTAACCCCCTAATAATAACCCTAACCCTAACACTAACCCTAACCCCTAACCCTAACCCTAACCCTAACCCTAACCCTAACCTAACCCTAACCCTAACCTTAACCCTAACCCTAACACTAACCCCTAACCCTTACCTTAACCCTAACCCTAAGCCTAACCATTACCCTAACCCTAACCCTAACCCTAACCCTAACCCTAACACTAACCGTAACCATAACAATAAACTCTAAACCTTAACCTAATCCACCCTAAACCTTAAACAATCCTAAACGATAAACCTTAAACACTAAACCCTAAATCTAACAATAAACCTAAACCTGAACCTAAATCTAACCGTAACCCTAATCCTAACCCTAAACCTTAACCTGACACTAACCCTAACCCTAATCCTAACACTAACCATAACCCTAACCCTAACCCTAACGCTAACTTAACCCTAACTCTAACCCTAACCCTAACGCTAACCTTAACCCTAACCCTAACCCTAACCCTAACCCTAACCCTAACCCTAACCCTAAACTTACCCTAACCCTAACCCTAACCCTAACCCTAACCCTAACCCTAACCCTAACATTAACCTTAACCCTAACCCTAACCTTAACCCTTACCTTAACCCTAACCCCGAACCCTTACCCTAACCCTAACCCTAACCCTAACCCTAAAACTAACCCTAACCCTAACCCTAACCGTAACCCTAACCCTAACCCTAACCCTAACCCTAACCCTAAACCTAACCCTAACCCTAACCTTAACCCTAATCCTAACCCTAACCCTAACGCTAACCCTAACCCTAACCTTACCCTAACCCTAACCCTAAGCTTAAGCCTAACATAACCACATAACCCTAACCCTAACCCTCACCCTAACCCTAACCCTAACACTAACCCTAACCCTAACCCTAACCCCTAACCCCTAACACTAACCCTAACCCTAACCCCTAACCCTAACCCTAACCCTAACCTTACCCTAAGCCTAACCCTAACCCTAAACCTAACCCTAAACCTAACCTTAACCCTAATCCTAACCCTAACCCTAACCCTAACCCTAACCGTAACCATAACACTAAACTCTAAACCCTAAACCTAATCCATCCTAAACCTTAAACAATCCTAAACCATAAACCGTAGACTCTAAACCCTAAATCTAACATTAAACCTAAACCTAACCCTAAATCTAACCCTAACCCTAAACCCTCCCTGACCCTAACCCTAACCCTAACCCTAACCCTAACCCTAAACCTAAACCTGACCCTAATCCTAACACTAAACCTATTTCTAATTCTAACCCTAACACTAATCCTAAACTTAACCATAACCCCCTAATAATAACCCTAACCCTAACACTAACCCTAACCCCTAACCCTAACCCTAACCCTAACCCTAACCTAACCCTAACCCTAACCCTAACCCTAACCCAAACCCTAACACTAACCCACTAACTTTTACCCTAACCCTAACCCTAACCCTAACCTTTACCATAACCCTAACCCTAACCCTAACCCCATCCCTAACCCTAACCGTAACCGTAACCATAACACTAAACTCTAAACCCTAAACCTAATCCACCCTAAACCTTGAACAATCCTAAACCATAAACCTTAAACCCTAAACCCTAAATCTAACAATAAACCTAAACCTAACCCTAAATCTAACCCTAACCCTATCCCTAACCCTAAACCTAACCCTGACCCTAACCCTAACCCTAATCCTAACACTAACAATAACCCTAACCCTAACACTAACCCTAACCTTAACCCTAACCCTAACCCTAACCCTAACCCTAATCCTAACTCTAACTCTAACCCTAACCCTAACCGTAACCATAATACTAAACTCTAAACCCTAAACCTAATCCACACTAAACCTTAAACAATCCTAAACCATAAACCTTAAACCCTAAACCATAAATCTAACATTAAACCTAAACCTAACCCTAAATCTAACCCTAACCCTAACCCTAACCCTAATCCTAAACCTGACCCTAACCCTAATCCTAACACTAATCATAACCGAAACACTAACCCTAACCCTAACCCTAAACCTAACCCTAAACCTCACACTATCCCTAATCCTAACACTAAACCCTAAACTTTAAATCTAATCCTAACCCTAACCCTACCTTTAACCCTAACCCTAACCATATCGCTAAACCTAACCCTTACCCTAATCCTAACACTAACCCTATTTCTAATTCTAACCCTAACACTAATCCTTAACTAAAACCTAACCCCCTGATAATAACCCTAACACTAAACCTAACCCTAACCCTAACCCAACCCTAACCCTAACACTAACCCCTAACCCCTAACACTAACCCTAACCCTAACCCCTAACCCTAAACCTAACCCTAACCCTAACCTTAACCCTAACCCTAACCCTAACCCTAACCCTATCCCTAACCCTAACCCTTACCCTAACACTAACACTAACCTTAACCCTAACCCTAACCTTAACCCTCACCCTAACCCTCACCTTAACCCTAAACCTAACCCTAACACTAACCCTAACACCCTAAATCCTAAACCCTAAACCCGGAAAAACCCTAAACACTAATTCCAAAAGCACCCTAAACCCTAAACTATAAACACTAAACGCTAAAAAACCCTAAACCCTAAACCCTAAACACTAAACCCTAAACAAGCCTAAACCCTAAAACCATTAACACTATACCCTAAACAACCCTAAACCCTTAACCCTAAACATTATACCCTAAACCCTAAAACACTATACAACCTTAAACCCTAAACCTTAAAATATCCTAAATCATAAATCCTGAACAACCCTAAACACTAAATTATAAACAACCCTAAAAAACCCTAAACAACTCTAAACGCTAAAACCTAAACAACCCTAACCATTTAACAATCTTAAACGCTAAATTTTGTACCCTAAACCTAAACCACCCTAAAACTTAAACAATCCTAAACCCTAAACCTTAAACCATAAATCTAAGAATAACCATAACCCTAACCCTAATTCTAAACCTAAACCTAACCCTAACCCCAACCCTAACCTTAACCCCATAACCCTAACCCTAACCTTAAGCCTAACATAACCCCATAACCCTAACTCTAACCCTAACTCTAACCCTAATGCTAACCCTAACCCTAAACCTAACCCTAACCCCTTAACCTTAATCCCTAAATCCTAAACCCTGAACAACCATAAATCCTAATCCCTGAACAACCCTAAATCATAAACCCTGAATAACCATAAACACTAACCTCTAAACAACCCTAAACAAGCCTAATCACTAAACCATAAACAACCCTTAACACTGAGACCTAAACAACACTATACCCTAAACCTTAAACACTAAACCCTAAATAACCCTAAACCCTAAACCATTAACACTATACCCTAAACAACACTAAACTCTAAACCCAAAACAACCCTAAAACCTAAACCTTAAACACTAAACCTTAAACAACCCTAAACCCTAAACACTGAACCCTAAACAACCCTAAACTTTTAACCCTAAACACTATACCCTAAACAAACCTAAACCTTAAACAATCCTAAATTCTAAACCCTAAACCCTTAACCTAAACCACCCTAAATCTTAAACAATCCTAAACCTTAAACCTTAAACCCTAAACACTAAACCCTAAACCCTAACCCTAACCCTAAACCTAACCCTAACCCTAACCCTAACCCTAATCCTATCCCTAACCCTAAACTAACCCTAACCCTAACCCTAACCCTAACACTAACCGTAACCCTAACACTAAACTCTAAACCCTAAACCTAATCCACCCTAAACTTTAAACAATCCTAAACCATAAACGTTAAACCCTAAACCCTAAATCTAACAATAAACCTAAACCTGACCCTAAATCTAACCCTAACCCTAACCCTAACCCTAAACCTAACCCTGACCCTAACCGTAACCCTAATCCTAACACTAACCATAACCTTAACCCTAACCCTCACCCTAACCTTAACCCTAACCCTAACCCTAACCATAAACCTAACCCTAACCCTAACCCTAACCCTAACCCCTTAACCTTAATCCCTAAATCCTAAACCCTGAACAACCATAAATCCTAAACCCTGAACAACCCTAAATCATAAACCCTGAATAACCCTAAACACTAACCTCTAAACAACCCTAAACAACCCTATTCACTAAACCATAAACAACCCTAAACACTAAACCCTAAACAACCCTATACCCTAAACCTTAAACACTAAAACCTAAATAACCCTGAACCCTAAACCATTAACACTATACCCTAAACAACACTAAACACTAAACCCAAAACAACCCTAAAACCTAAACCTTAAACACTAAAACTTAAACAACCCTAAACCCTAAACACTAAAGCCTAAACAACCCTAAACTTTTAACTCTAAACACTATACCCTAAACAACCCAAAACCTTAAACAATCCTAAAGTCTAAACCCTAAACCCTTAACCTAAACCACCCTAAATCTTAAACAATCCTAAACCCTAAACCTTAAACCCTAAACACTAAAACCTAAACCCTAAACCTAACAATAACCATAACCCTAAATCTAACCCCTAACCCTTACCCTAACATTAACACTAACCCTAATCCTAACCCTAACTCTAACCCTAACCCTAACCCTAACCCTAACCTTAACCCTAAACCTAATCCTAACCCTAAACTTAACCCTAATCCTAACCCTAACCCTAACCCTAACCCTAACCGTAACCATAACACTAAACTCTAAACCCTAAACCTAATCCACCCTAAACCTTAAACAATCCTAAACCATAAACCTTAGACCCTAAATCCTAAATCTAACAATAAACCTAAACCTAACCCTAAATCTA
>NC_137966.1:30028690-30041190 GCF_963924665.1 Micromys minutus | reverse complement strand
ATAACCCTAACCCTAACCCTAACCCTAACCCTAAACCTAATCCTAATCCTAACCTTAACCCTAATCCTAACCCTAACCCTAACACTAACCCTAACAGTTAACCATAAAACTAAACTCTAAACCCTAAACCTAATCCACCCTAAACCTTAAACAATCCTAAACCATAAAACTTAGACCCTAAATCCTAAATCTAACAATAAACCTAAACCTAACCCTAAATCTAACCCTAACCCTAACCCTAACCCTAAACCCTCCCTGACTTTAACCCTAACCCTAACCCTAACCCTAACCCTAAACCTAACCCTGACCCTAATCCTAACACTAACCCTATTTCTAACTCTAACCCTAACACTAATCCTAAACTTAAACCTAACCCCCTAATAATAACCCTAACCCTAACACTAACCCTAACCCTAACCCTAACCTAACCCTAACCCTAACCCTAACCCTAACCCAAACCCTAACATTAACCCCCTAACTTTTACCATAACCCTAACCCTAACCCTAACCCTAACCCTTACCATAACCCTAACCCTAACCCTAACCCCATCCCTAACCCTAACCCTAACCGTAACCATAACACTAAACTCTAAACCCTTAACCTAATCCACCCTAAACCTTAAACAATCCTAAACCATAAACCTTAAACCCTAAACCCTAAATCTAACAATAAACCTAAACCTAACCCTAAATCTAACCCTAAGCCTATCCCTAACCCTAAACCTAACCCTGACCCTAACCCTAACCCTAATCCTAACACTAACCATAACCATAACCCTAACATTAAGCCTAACCTTAACCCTAACCCTAACCCTAACCCTAACCCTAACCCTAACTCTAACCCTAACCCTAACCCTAACCGTAACCATAATACTAAACTCTAAACCCTAAACCTAATCTACCATAAACCTTAAACAATCCTAAACCTTAAACCTTAAACCCTAAACCCTAAATCTAACAATAAACCTAAACCTAACCCTAAATCTAACCCTAACCCTAACCCTAACCCTAAACCTAAACCTGACCCTAACCCTAACCCTAATAATAACACTAATCATAACCCAAACACTATCCCTAACCCTAACCCTAAACCTAACCCTAAACCTCACACTTTCCCTAATCTTAACACTAAACCCTAACATTTAAATCTAACCCTAACCCTAACCCTACCCTTAACCCTAACCCTAACCATATCCCTAAACCTAACCTTGACCCTAATCCTAACACTAACCCTATTTCTAATTCTAACCCTAACACTAATCCTAAACTAAAACCTAACCCCCTAATAATAACCCTAACACTAAACATAACCCTAACCCTAACCCTAACCCTAACCCTAACACTAACCCCTAACCCCTAACACTAACCCTAACCCTAACCCCTAACCCTAAACCTAACCCTAACCCTAACCTTAACCCTAACCCTAAACCTAACCCTAACCCTATCCCTAAACCTAACCCTTACCCTAACACTAACACTAACCTTAACCCTAACCCTAACCTTAACCCTCACCCTAACCCTCACCTTAACCCTAAACCTAACCCTAACACTAACCCTAACACCCTAAATCCTAAACCCTAAACCCCGAAAAACCTTAAACACTAATTCCAAAAGCACCCTAAACTTTAAACTATAAACACTAAACGCTAAAAAACCCTAAACCCTAAACCCTAAACACTAAACACTAAACAAGCCTAAACCCTAAAATCATTAACACTATACCCTAAACAACCCTAAACCCTTAACCCTAAACATTATACACTAAACCCTAAAACACTATACAACTTTAAACCCTAAACCTTAAAATATCCTAAATCATAAATCCTGAACAACCCTAAACACTAAATCATAAACAACCCAAATAACCCTAAACAACTCTAAACGCTAAAACCTAAACAACCCTAAATATTAAACAATCTTAAACGCTAAACCCTATACCCTAAACCTAAACCACCCTAAAACTTAAACAATCCTAAACCCTAAACCTTAAACCATAAACCCTAAAATTTAAACCTTAAATCTGAGAATAACCATAACCCTAACCTAACCCTAAACCTAAACCTAACCCTAACCCCAACCCTAACCTTAACCCCATAACCCTAACCCTAACCTTAAGCCTAACATAACCCCATAATCCTAACTCTAACCCTAACTCTAACCCTAATGCTAACCCTAACCCTAACCCTAACCCTAACCCTAAACCCTTAACCTTAATCCCTAAATCCTAAACCCTGAACAACCATAAATCCTAAACCCTGAACAACCCTAAATCATAAACCATGAATAACCCTAAACACTAACCTCTAAACAACCCTAAACAACCCTAATCACTAAACCATAAACAACCCTAAACACTAAATCCTAAACAACCCTATACCCTAAACCTTAAACACTAAACCCTAAATAACCCTAAACCCTAAACCATTAACACTATACCCTAAACAACAGTAAACACTAAACCCAAAACAACCCTAAAACCTAAACCTTAAACACTAAACCTTAAACAACCCTAAACCCTAAACACTAAACCCTAAACAACCCTAAACTTTTAACACTAAACACTATACCCTAAACAACCCTAAACCTTAAACAATCCTAAACTCTAAACCCTAAACCCTTAACCTAAACCACCCTAAATCTTAAACAATCCTAAACCCTAAACCTTAAACCCTAAACACTAAACCCTAAACCCTAAACCTAACAATAACCATAACCCTAACCCTAACCCCTAAAACTTACCCTAACCCTAACCCTAACCCTAATCCTAACCCTAACCCTAACCCTAACCCTAACCCTAACCCTAATCCTAACCCTAAATCTAAACCTAATCCTAACCCTAACCTTAACCCTAATCCTAACCCTAACCCTAACCCTAACCCTAACCGTAACCATAACACTAAACTCTAAACCCTAAACCTAATCCACCCTAAAACTTAAACAATCCTAAACCATAAACCTTAGACCCTAAATCCTAAATCTAACAATAAACCTAAACCTAACCCAAAATCTTACCCTAACCCTAACCCTAACCCTAAACCCTCCCTGACCCTAACCCTCACACTAACTCTAACCCTAACCCTAAACCTAACCCTGACCCTAATCCTAACACTAACCCTATTTCTAATTCTAACCCTAACAATAATCCTAAACTTAAACCTAACCCCCTAATAATAACCCTAACCCTAACACTAACCCTAACACCTAACCCTAACCCTAACCCTAACCCTAACCTAACCCTAACCCTAACCCTAACCCTAACCCTAACCATTACCCTAACCCTAACCCTAACCCTAACCCTAACCTAACCCTAACCCTAACCCTAACGCTAACCCTAACCATTACCCTAACCCTAACCCTAACCCTAACCCTAACACTAACCGTAACCATAACACTAAACTCTAAACCCTAAACCTAATCCACCGTAAACCTTAAACAATCCTAAACCATAAACCTTAAACCCTAAACCCTAAATCTAACAATAAACCTAAACCTGACCCTAAATCTAACCCTAACCTTAACCCTAACCCTAACCCTAACCCTAAACCTAACCCTGACCCTAACCCTAACCCTAATCCTAACACTAACCATAACCCTAACCCTAACCCTAACCCTAACCTTAACCCTAACCGTAACTTTAACCCTAACCCTAACCCTAACCCTAACCCTAACCCTAACCCTAACCCCTTAACCTTAATCCCTAAATCCTAAACCCTGAACAACCATAAATCCTAAACCCTGAACAACCCTAAATCATAAACCCTGAATAACCCTAAACACTAACCTGTAAACAACCTAAACAACCCTAATCACTAAACCATAAACAACCCTAAACATTAAACCCTAAAGAACTCTATACCCTAAACCTTAAACACTAAACCCTAAATAACCCTAAACCCTAAACCATTAACACTATACCCTAAACAACACTAAACACTAAACCCAAAACAACCCTAAAACCTAAACCTTAAACACTAAACCTTAAAAAACCCTAAACCCTAAACACTAAACCCTAAACAACCCTAAACTTTTAACCCTAAACACTATACCCTAAACAACCCTAAACCTTAAACAATCCTAAACTCTAAACCCTAAACCCTTAACCTAAACCACCCTAAATCTTAAACAATCCTAAACCCTAAACCTTAAACCCTAAACACTAAACCCTAAACCCTAAACCTAACAATAACCATAACCCTAAACCTAACCCCTAACCCTTACTCTAACCCTAACCCTAACCCTAATCCTAACCCTAAACCTAACCCTAACCCTAACCCTAACCCTAACCCTAAACCTAATCCTAACCCTAACCTTAACCCTAATCCTAAACCTAACCCTAACCCTAACCCTAACCGTAACCATAACACTAAACTTTAAACCCTAAACCTAATCCATCCTAAACCTTAAACAATCCTAAACCATAAACCTTAGACCCGAAATCCTAAATCTAACAATAAACCTAAACCTAACCCTAAATCTAACCCTAACCCTAACCCTAACCCTAAAGCCTCCCTGACCCTAACCCTAACCCTAACCCTAACCCTAAACCTAACCCTGACCCTAATCCTAACACTAACCCTATTTCTAATTCTAACCCTAACACTAATCCTAAACTTAAACCTAACCCCCTAATAATAACCCTAACCCTAACACTAACCCTAACCCCTAACCCTAACCCTAACCCTAACCCTAACCTAACGCTAACCCTAACCCTTACCCTAACCCTAACACTAACCCCTAACCCTTACCCTAACCCTAACCCTAACCCTGACCATTACCCTAACCCTAACCCTAACCCTAACCCAAACCCTAACACTAACTGTAACCATAACACTAAACTCTAAACCCTAAACCTAATCCACCCTAAACCTTAAACAATCCTAAACCATAAACCTTAAACCCTAAACCCTAAATCTAACAATAAACCTAAACCTGACCCTAAATCTAACCCTAACCCTATCCCTAACCCTCAACCTAACCCTGACCCTAAACCTAACCCTAATCCTAACACTAACCATAACCCTAACCCTAGGCCTAACACTAACCTTAACCCAAACCCTAACCCTAAACCTAACCCTAACCCTAACCCTAACCCTAACCCTAACCCTAACCCTAACCCTAACCCTAACCCTAACCCTAACCGTAACCATAATACTAAACTCTAAACCCTAAACCTAATCCACCCTAAACCTTAAACAATCCTAAACCATAAACCTTAAACCCTAAACCCTAAATCTAACAATAAACATAAACCTATCCCTTAATCTAACCCTAACCCTAACCCTAACCCTAAACCTAACCCTGACCCTAACCCTAACCCTAATCCTAACACTAACCATAACCCTAACCCTAACCTTAACCCCTAACCCCTAACACTAACCCTAACCCTAACCCCTAACCCTAACCCTAACCCTAACCTAACCCTAACACTAACCCTAACCCTAACCCTAACCCTAACCCTAACCCTAACCCTAACCCTAAACCTTACCCTAACACTAACACTAACCTTAACCCTAAACATAACCTTAACCCTCACCCTAACCCTCACCCTAACCCTCACCCTAACCCTAAACCTAACCCTAACACTAACCCTAACACCCTAAATCCTAAACCCTAAACCCAGAAAAACTCTAAGCACTAATTCCAAAAGCACCCTAAACCCTAAACTCTAAACACTAAACGCTAAAAAACCCTAAACCCTAAACCCTAAAAACTAAACCCTAAACAAGCCTAAACCCTAAAACCATTAACACTATACCCTAAACAACCCTAAACCCTTAACCCTAAACATTATAGCCTAAACCCTAAAACACTATACAACCTTAAACCCTAAACCTTAAAATATCCTAAATCATAAATCCTGAACAACCCTAAACACTAAATCATAAACAACCCTAAAAAAACTTAATCAACTCTAAACGCTAAAACATAATCAACCCTAAACATTAAACAATCTTAAACGCTAAACCCTATACCCTAAACCTAAACCACCCTAAAACTTAAACAATCCTAAACCCTAAACCTTAAACCATAAACCCTAAATTTTAAACCATAAATCTAAGAATAACCATAACCCTAACCCTAACCCTAAACCTAAACCTAACCATAACCCCAACCCTAACCTTAACCCCATAACCCTAACTCTAACTTTAAGCCTAATATAACCACATAACCCTAACCCTAACCCTCACTCTAACCCTAACCATAACCCTAACACTAACCCTAACCCTAACCCCTAACCCCTAACCCTAACCCTAACCCTAACCCCTAACCCTAACCCTAACCCTAACCCTAACCTTACCCTAAACCTAACCCTAACCCTAACCCTAACCCTAACCCTAACCCTAACCTTAACCCTAACACTAACCCTAACCCCTAACCCTTACCCTAACCCTAACCCTTAACCCTAACCCTAACCCTATCCCTAAACCTAACACTGACCCTAATCCTAACACTAACCCTATTTCTAAATCTAACCCTAACACTAATCCTTAACTAAAACCTAACCCCCTAATAATAACCCTAACACTAAACCTAACCCTAACCCTAACCCTAACCGTAACCCTAACACTAACCCCTAACCCCTAACACTAACCCTAACCCTAACCCCTAACCCTAACCCTAACCCTAACCCTAACCCTAACCCTAACCCTAACCCTAACCCTAACCCTAACCCTAACCCTAACCCTAACCCTAACCCTATCCCTAACCCTAACCCTTACCCTAACACTAACACTAACCTTAACCCTAACCCTAACATTAACCCTCACCCTAACCCTCACCTTAACCCTAAACCTAACCCTAACACTAACCCTAACACCCTAAATCCTAAACCCTAAACCCCGAAAAACCCTAAACACTAATTCCAAAAGCACCCTAAACCCTAAACTATAAACACTAAACGCTAAAAAACCCTAAACCCTAAACCCTAAACACTAAACCCTAAACAAGCCTAAACCCTAAAACCATTAACACTATACCCTAAACAACCCTAAACACTTAACACTAAACATTATACCCTAAACCCTAAAAAACTATACAACCTTAAACCCTAAACCTTAAAATATCCTAAATCATAAATCCTGAACAACCCTACACAAATCATAAACAACCCTAAAAAACCCTAAACAACTCTAAACGCTAAAACCTAAACAACCCTAACCATTAAACAATCTGAAACGCTAAATTCTATACCCTAAACCTAAACCACCCTAAAACTTAAACAATCCTAAATCCTAAACCTTAAACCATAAACCCTAAATTTTAAACAATAAATCTAAGAATAACCATAACCCTAACCCTAACCCTAAACCTAAACCTAACCCTAACCCCAACCCTAACCTTAACCCCATAACCCTAACCCTAACCTTTAGCCTAACATAACCCCATAACCCTAACTCTAACCCTAACTCTAACCCTAATGCTAACCCTAACCCTAACCCTAACCCTAACCCCTTAACCTTAATCCCTAAATCCTAAACCCTGAACAACCATAAATCCTAAACCCTGAACAACCCTAAATCATAAACCCTGAATAACCCTAAACACTAACCTCTAAACAACCCTAAACAACCCTAATCACTAAACCATAAACAACCCTAAACACTAAACCCTAAACAACCCTATACCTTAAACCTTAAACACTAAACCCTAAATAACCCTAAACCCTAAACCATTAACACTATACCCTAAACAACACTAAACACTAAACCCAAAACAACCCTAAAACCTAAACCTTAAACACTAAACCTTAAATAACCCTAAACCCTAAACACTAAACCCTAAAGAACCCTAAACTTTTAACCCTAAACACTATACCCTAAACAACCCTAAACCTTAAACAATCCTAAACTCTAAACCCTAAACCCTTAACCTAAACCACCCTAAATCATAAACAATCCTAAACCCTAAACCTTAAACCGTAAACACTAAACTATAAACCCTAAACCTAACAATAACCATAACCCTAACCCTAACCCCTAAACCTTACCCTAACCCTAACCCTAACCCTAATCCTAAACCTAACCCTAACTCTAACCCTAACCCTAACCCTAACCCTAAACCTAACCATAACCTTAACCCTAATCCTAACCCTAACCCTAACCCTAACCGTAACCCTAACCCTAAACCTAATCCTAACCCTAATCCTAACCCTAACCCTAACCCTAACGCTAACCCTATCCCTAACCCTAAACCTAATCCTAACCCTAATCTTAACCCTAATCCTAACCCTAACCCTAACCCTAACCGTAACCATAACACTAAACTCTAAACCCTAAACCTAATCCACCCTAAACCTTAAACAATCCTAAACCATAAACCTTAGACCCTAAATCCTAAATCTAACAATAAACCTAAACCTAACCCTAAATCTAACCCTAACCCTAACCCTAACCCTAAACCCTGCCTGACCCTAACCTTAACCCTAACCCTAAACCTAACCCTGACCCTAATCCTAACACTAACCCTATTTCTAATTCTAACCCTAACACTAATCATAAACTTAAACCTAACCCCCTAATTATAACCCTAACCCTTTCACTAACCCTAACCCTTAAACCTAACCCTAACCCTAACCCTAACCCTAACCTAACCCTAACCCTAACCCTAACCCTAACCCTAACCTAACCCTAACCCTAACCCTAACACAAACCCTAACACTAACCCCCTAACTTTTACCCTAACCGTAACCCTATCCCTAAACCTAACCTTTACCATAACCCTAACCCTAAACCTAACTCCATCCCTAACTCTAACCCTAACCGTAACCATAACACTAAACTCTAAACCCTAAACCTAATCCACCCTAAACTTTAAACAATCCTAAACCATAAACCTTAAACCCTAAACCCTAAATCTAACAATAAACCTAAACCTAACCCTAAATCTAACCCTAACCCTATCCCTAACCCTAAACCTTACCCTGACCCTAACCCTAACCCTAATCCTAACACTAACCATAACCCTTACCCTAACACTAACCCTAACCTTAACCCTAACCCTAACCCTAACCCTAACCCTAACTCTAACCCTAACCCTAACCATAACCGTAACCATAATACTAAACTCTAAACCCTAAACCTAATCCACCCTTAAACTTAAACAATCTGAAACCAAAAACCTTAAACCCTAAACCCTAAATCTTACAATAAACCTAAACCTAACTCTAAATCTAACCCTAACCCTAACCCTAACCCTAAACATAAACCTTACCCTAACCCTAATCCTAATCCTAACACTAATCATAACCCAAACACTAACCCTAAACCTAACCCTAAACCTAACCCTAAATCTCACACTATCCCTAATCCTAACACTAAACCCTAAACTTTAATTCTAACCCTAACTTTAACCCTACCCTTAACCCTAACACTAACCATATTTCTAAACCTAACCCTGACCCTAATCCTAACACTAACCCTATTTCTAATTCTAACCCTAACACTCATCCTAAACTAAAACCTAACAGCCTAATAATAACCCTAACACTAACCCTACCCCTAACCCTAACCCTAACCCTAACCCTAACACTAACCCCTAACCCTTAACACTAACCCTAACCCAAACCCGTAACCCTAACCCTAACCCTAACCTTAACCCTAACCCTAACCCTAACCATAAACCTATCCCTAACCCTAACCCTTATTCTAACACTAACACTAACATTAACCCTAACCCTAACCTTAACCCTCACCCTAACCCTCACCTTAACCCTAAACCTAACCCTAACACTAACCCTAACTCCCTAAATCCTAAACCCAAAACCCCGAAAAACCCTAAACACTAATTCCAAAAGCACCTTAAACCCTAAACTATAAACAATAAACGCTAAAAAACCCTAAACCCTAAACCCTAAACACTAAACCCTAAACAAGCCTAAACCCTAAAACCATTAACACTATACCCTTAACAACCCTAAACCCTTAACACTAAACATTATACCCTAAACCCTAAAACACTATACAACCTTAAACCCTAAACCTTAAAATATCCTAAATCATAAATCCTGAACAACCCTAAACACTAAATCATAAACAACCCTAAAAAACCCTAAACAACTCTAAACGCTAAACCTAAACAACCCTAAACATTAAAAAATCTTAAACGCTAAACCCTATACCCTAAACCTAAACCACCCTAAAACTTAAACAATCCTAAACCCTAAACCTTAAACCATAAACCCTAAATTTTAAACCATAAATCTAAGAATAACCATAACCCTAACCCTAAACCTAAACCTAACCCTAACCCCAACCCTAACCTTAACCCCATAACCCTAACCCTAACCTTAAGCCTAACATAACCCCATAACCTTAACTCTAACCCTAACTCTAACCCTAATGCTAACCCTAACCCTAACCCTAACCCTAACCTTAACCCCTTAACCTTAATCCCTAAATCCTAAACCCTGAACAACCATAAATCCTAAACCCTGAACAACCCTAAATCATAAACCCTGAATAACCCTAAACACTAACCTCTAAACAACCCTAAACAACCCTAATCACTAAACCATAAACAACCCTAAACACTAAACCCTAAAGAACCCTATACCTTAAACCTTAAACACTAAACCCTAAATAACCCTAAACCCTAAACCATTAACACTATACCCTAAACAACACTAAACACTAAACCCAAAACAACCCTAAAACCTAAACCTTAAACACTAAACCTTAAACAACCCTAAACCCTAAACACTAAACCCTAAACAACCCTAAACTTTTAACCCTAAACACTATACCCTAAACAACCCTAAACCTTAAACAATCCTAAACTCTAAACCCTAAACTCGTAACCTAAACCACCCTAAATCTTAAACAATCCTAAACTTTAAACCTTAAACCCTAAACACTAAACCCTAAACCCTAAACCTAACAATAACCATAACCCTAACCCTAACCCAAACCCTAACCCTAACCCTAAACTAACCCTAACCCTAACCCTAACCCTAACCCTAACCCTAACCCTAACACTAACCGTAACCATAACACTAAACTCTAAATCCTAAACCTAATCCACCCTAAACTTTAAACAATCCTAAACCATAAACCTTAAACCCTAAACCCTAAATCTAACAATAAACCTAAACCTGACCCTAAATCTAACCCTAACCCTAACCCTAACCCTAAACCTAACCCTGACCCTAACCGTAACCCTAATCCTAACACTAACCATAACCTTAACCCTAACCCTAACCCTAACCCTAACCCTAACCCTAACCCTAACCCTAACCCTAACCCTAACCCTAACACTAACCCTAACCCTAACCCTAACCCTAACCCCTTACCCTTAATCCCTAAATCCTAAACCCTGAACAACCATAAATCCTAAACCCTGAACAACCCTAAATCATAAACCCTGAATAACCCTAAACACTAACCTCTAAACAACCCTAAACAACCCTAATCACTAAACCATAAACAACCCTAAACACTAAACCCTAAACAACCCTATACCCTAAACCTTAAACACTAAACCCTAAATAACCCTAAACCCTAAACCATTAACACTATACCCTAAACAACACTAAACACTAAACCCAAAACAACCCTAAAACCTAAACCTTAAACACTAAAACTTAAAAAACCCTAAAACCTAAACACTAAAGCCAAAAAAACCCTGAACTTTTAACCCTAAACACTATACCCTAAACAACCCTAAACCTTAAACAATCCGAAAGTCTAAACCCTAAACGCTTAACCTAAACCACCCTAAATCTTAAACAATCCTAAACCCTAAACCTTAAACCCTAAACACTAAACCCTAAACCATAAACCTAACAATAACCATAACCCTAACCCTAACCCCTAACCCTTACCCTAACCCTAACCCTAACCCTAATCCTAACCCTAACCCTAACCCTAACCCTAACCCTAACCCTAACCCTAACCTTAACCCTAAACCTAATCCTAACCCTAACCTTAACCCTAATCCTAACCCTAACCCTAACCCTAACCCTAACCGTAACCATAACACTAAACTCTAAACCCTAAACCTAATCCACCCTAAACCTTAAACAATCCTAAACCATAAACCTTAGACCCTAAATCCTTAATCTAACAATAAACCTAAACCTAACCCTAAATCTAACCCTAACCCTAACCCTCAACCGTCCCTGAACCTAACCCTAACCCTAACCCTAACCCTAACCCTAAACCTAACCCTGACCCTAATCCTAACACTAACCCTATTTCTAATTCTAACCCTAACACTAATCCTAAACTTAAACCTAACCCCCTAATAATAACCCTAATCCTAACACTAACCCTAACTTCTAACCCTAAACCTAACCCTAACCCTAACCCTAACACTAACCCCTAACACTTACCCTAACCCTAGCCCTAACCCTAACCCTATCCATTACCCTAACCCTAACCCTAACCCTTACCCTAACCCTAACACTAACCGTAACCATACACTAAACTCTAAACCCTAAACCTAATCCACCCTAAACCTTAAACAATCCTAAACCATAAACCTTAAACCCTAAACCCTAAATC
>NC_137966.1:29986190-30026190 GCF_963924665.1 Micromys minutus | reverse complement strand
AACACTAACCATAAACCTAACCCTAACACTAACCCTAACCCTAACCCTAACTCTAACCCTAACCCTAACCCTAACCGTAACCATAATACTAAACTTTAAACCCTAAACCTAATCCACCCTAAACCTTAAACAATCCTAAACCATAAACCTTAATCCCTAAACCCTAAATCTAACAATAAACCTAAACCTAACCCTAAATCTAACCCTAACCCTAACCCTAACCCTAAACCTAAACCTGACCCTAACCCTAACCCTAATAATAACACTAATCATAACCCAAACACTAACCCTAACCCTAACCCTAAACCTAACCCTAAACCTCACACTATGCCTAATCCTAACACTAAACCCTAAATTTTAAATCTAACCCTAACCCTAACCCTACTCTTAACCCTATCCCTAACCATATCCCTAATCCTAACCCTGACCCTAATCCTAACACTAACCCTATTTCTAATTCTAACCCTAACACTAATCCTAAACTAAAACCTAACCCCCTAATAATAACCCTAAAACTAAACCTAACCCTAACCCTAGCCCTAACCCTAACCCTAACACTAACCCCTAACCCCTAACACTAACCCTAACCCTAACCCCTAACCCTAACCCTAACCCTAACCCTAACCTTAACCCTAACCCTAACCCTAACCCTAACCCTATCCCTAACCCTAACCCTTACCCTAACACTAACACTAACCTTAATCCTAACTCTAACCTTAACCCTCACCCTAACCCTCACCTTAACCCTAAACCTAACCCTAACACTAACCCTAACACCCTAAATCCTAAACCCTAAACCCCGAAAAACCCTAAACACTAATTCCAAAAGCACCCTAAACCCTAAACTATAAACACTAAACGCTAAAAAACCCTAAACCCTAAACCCTAAACAATAAACCCTAAACAAGCCTAAACCCTAAAACCATTAACACTATACCCTAAACAACCCTAAACCCTTAACCCTAAACATTATACCCTAAACCATAAAACACTATACAACCTTAAACCCTAAACCTTAAAATATCCTAAATCATAAATCCTGAACAACCCTAAACACTAAATCATAAACAACCCTAAAAAACCCTAAACAACTCTAAACGCTAAAACCTAAAATACCCTAAACATTAAACAATCTTAAACGCTAAACCCTATACCCTAAACCTAAACCACCCTAAAACTTAAACAATCCTAAACCCTAAACCTTAAACCATAAACCCTAAAATTTAAACCTTAAATCTGAGAATAACCATAACCCTAACCCTAACCCTAAACATAAACCTAACCCTAACCCCAACCCTAACCTTAACCCCATAACCCTAACCCTAACATTAAGCCTAACATAACCCCATAACCCTAACTCTAACCCTAACTCTAACCCTAATGCTAACCCTAACCCTAACCCTAACCCTAACCCCTTAACCCTAATCCCTAAATCCTAAACCCTGAACAACCATAAATCCTAAACCCTGAACAACCCTAAATCATAAACCCTGAATAACCCTAAACACTAACCTCTAAACAACCCTAAACAACCCTAATTACTAAACCATAAACAACCCTAAAAACTAAATCCTAAACAATCCTATACCCTAAACCTTAAACACTAAACCCTAAATAACCCTAAACCCTAAACCATTAACACTATACCCTAAACAACACTAAACACTAAACCCAAAACAACCCTAATACCTAAACCTTAAACACTAAACCTTAAACAACCCTAAACCCTAAACACTAAACCCTAAACAACCCTAAACTTTTAACCCTAAACACTATACCCTAAACAACCCTAAACCTTAAACAATCCTAAACTCTAAACCCTAAACCCTTAACCTAAACCACCCTAAATCTTAAACAATCCTAAACCCTAAACCTTAAACCCTAAACACTAAACCCTAAACCCTAAACCTAACAATAACCATAACCCTAACCCTAAACCCTAACCCTTACCCTAACCCTAACCCTAACCCTAATCCAACCCCTAACCCTAACCCTAACCCTAACCCTAACACTAACCCTAACCCTAACCCTAAACCTAAACCTAATCCTAACCCTAACCTTAACCCTAATCCTAACCCTAACCCTAACCGTAACCATAACACTAAACTCTAAACCCTAAACCTAATCCACCCTAAAACTTAAACAATCCTAAACCATAAACCTTAGACCCTAAATCCTAAATCTAACAATAAACCTAAACCTAACCCTATATCTTACCCTAACCCTAACCCTAAACCTAAAACCTCCCTGACCATAACCCTCACCCTAACCCTAACCCTAACCCTAAACCTAACCCTGACCCTAATCCTAACACTAACCCTATTTCTAATTCTAACTCTAACACTAATCATAAACTTAAACCTAACCCCCTAATAATAACCCTAACCCTAACACTAACCCTAACCCCTAACCCTAACCCTAACCCTAACCCTAACCTAACCCTAACCCTAACCCTAACCCTAACACTAACCCCTAACACTTAACCTAACTCCAACCCTAACCCTAACCCTAACCCTAACCCTAACACTAACCGTAACCATAACACTAAACTCTAAACTCTAAACCTGATCCACCCTAAACCTTAAACAATCCTAAACCATAAACCTTAAACCCTAAACCCTAAATCTAACAATAAACCTAAACCTGACCCTAAATCTAACCCTAACCCTAACCCTAACCCTAAACCTAACCCTGACCCTAAACCTAACCCTAATCCTAACACTAACCATAACCCTAAACCTAACCCTAACCCTAAATTAACCCTAACCCTAACCCTAAGCCTAACCCTAACCCTAACCCTAACCCTAACCCCTTAACCTTAATCCCTAAATCCTAAACCCTGAACAACCATAAATCCTAAACCCTGAACAACCCTAAATCATAAACCCTGAATAACCCTAAACACTAACCTCTAAACAACCCTAAACAACCCTAATCACTAAACCATAAACAACCCTAAACACTAAACCCTAAACAACCCTATACCCTAAACCTTAAACACTAAACGCTAAATAACCCTAATCCCTAAACCATTAACACTATACCCTAAACAACACTAAACACTAAACCCAAAACAACCCTAAAACCTAAACATTAAACACTAAACCTTAAACAACCCTAAACCCTAAACACTAAACCCTAAACAACCCTAAACTTTTAACCCTAAACACTATACCCTAAACAACCCTAAACCTTAAACAATCCTAAACTCTAAACCCTAAACCCTTAACCTAAACCACCCTAAATCTTAAACAATCCAAAACCCTAAACCTTAAACCCTAAACACTAAACCCTAAACCCTAAACCTAACAATAACCATAACCCTAACCTAACCCCTAACCCTTACCCTAACCCTAACCCTAACCCTAATCCTAACCATAACCCTAACCCTAACCCTAACCCTAACCCTAATCCTATACCTAATCCTAAACCTAACCTTAATCCTAATCCTAACCCTAACCCTAACCCTAACCTTAAATCCTCCCTGACCCTAACCCTAACCCTAACACTAACCCTAAACCTAACCCTGACCCTAATCCTAACACTAACCCTATTTCTAATTCTAACCCTAACACTAATCCTAAACTTAAACCTAACCCCCTAATAATAACCCTAACCCTTTCACTAACCCTAACCCCTAACCCTAACCCTAACCCTAACCCTAACCCTAACCTAACCCTAAACCTAACCCTAACCCTAACCCTAACCTAACCCTAAACCTAACCCTAACACAAACCCTAACACTAACCCCCTAACTTTTACCCTAACCCTAACCCTAACCCTAAACCTAACCCTTACCATAACCCTAACCCCATCCCTAACCCTAACCCTAACCGTAACCATAACACTAAACTCTAAACCCTAAATCTAACAATAAACCTAAACCTAACCCGAAATCTAACCCTAACCCTATCCCTAACCCTAAACCTAACCCTGACCCTAACCCTAACCCTAATCCTAACACTAACCCTAACCTTAACCCTAACCCTAACCCTAACTCTAACCCTAACCCTAACCCTAACCGTAACCATAATACTAAACTCTAAACCCTAAACCTAATCCACCCTTAAACTTAAACAATCCTAAACCATAAACCTTAAACCCTAAACCCTAAATCTAACAATAAACCTAAACCTAACTCTAAATCTAACCCTAACCCTAACCCTAACCCTAAACATAAACCTGACCCTAACCCTAATCCTAATCCTAACACTAATCATAACCCAAACACTAACCCTAACCCTAACCCTAAACATAACCCTAAACCTCACCCTATCCCTAATCCTAACACTAAACCCTAAACTTTAATTCTAACCCTAACCCTAACCCTACCCTTAACCCTAACCCTAACCATATTTCTAAACCTAACCCTGACCCTAATCCTAACACTAACCCTATTTCTAATTCTAACCCTAACACTAATCCTAAACTAAAACCTAACCCCCTAATAATAACCCTAACACTAAACCTAACCCTAACCCTAACCCTAACCCTAACACTAACCCCTAACCCCTAACACTAACCCTAACCCAAACCCCTAACCCTAAACCCTAACCCTAACCCTAACCCTAACCCTAAACCTAACCCTATCCCTAACCCTAACCCTTATTCTAACACTAACACTAACCTTAACCCTAACCCTAACCTTTACCCTCACCCTAACCCTCACCTTACCCCTAAACCTAACCCTAACACTAACCCTAACACCCTAAATCCTAAACCCTAAACCCCGAAAAACCCTAAACACTAATTCCAAAAGCACCCTAAACCCTAAACTATAAACACTAAACGCTAAAAAACCCTAAACCCTAAACCCTAAACACTAAACCCTAAACAAGCCTAAACCCTAAAACCATTAACACTATACCCTAAACAACCCTAAACCCTTAACCCTAAACATTATACCCTAAACCATAAAACACTATACAACCTTAAACCCTAAACCTTAAAATATCCTAAATCATAAATCATGAACAACCCTAAACACTAAATTATAAACAACCCTAAAAAACCCTAAACAACTCTAAACGCTAAAACCTAAACAACCCTAACCATTAAACAATCTTAAACGCTAAATTTTGTACCCTAAACCTAAACCACCCCAAAACTTAAACAATCCTAAACCCTAAACCTTAAACCATAAACCCTAAATTTTAAACCATAAATCTAAGAATAACCATAACCCTAACCCTAACCCTAAACCTAAACCTAACCATAACCCCAACCCTAACCTTAACCCCATAACCCTAACCCTAACCTTAAGCCTAACATAACCCCATAACCCTAACTCTAACCCTAACTCTAACCCTAATGCTAACCCTAACCCTAACCCTAACCCTAACCCCTTAACCTTAATCCCTAAATCCTAAACCCTGAACAACCATAAATCCTAAACCCTGAACAACCCTAAATCATAAACCCTGAATAACCCTAAACACTAATCTCTAAACAACACTAAATAACCCTAATCACTAAACCATAAACAACCCTAAACACTAAACCCTAAACAACCCTATACCCTAAACCTTAAACACTAAACCCTAAATAACCCTAAACCCTAAACCATTAACACTATACCCTAAACAACACTAAACACTAAACCCAAAACAACCCTAAAACCTAAACATTAAACACTAAACCTTAATCAACCCTAAACCCTAAACACTAAACCTAAACAACCCTAAACTTTTAACCCTAAACACTATACCCTAAACAACCCTAAAACTAAAACAATCCTAAACTCTAAACCCTAAATCCTTAACCTAAACCACCCTAAATCTTAAACAATCCTAAACCCTAAACCTTAAACCCTAAACACTAAACCCTAAACCATAAACCTAACAATAACCATAACCCTAACCCTAACCCCTAACACTTACCCTAACCCTAACCCTAACCCTAATCCTAACCCTAACACTAACCCTAACCCTAACCCTAACCCTAACCCTAACCCTAACCCTAACCCTAACCCTAAGCCTAACATTAACCGTAACCATAACACTAAACTCTAAACCCTAAACCTAATCCACCCTAAACCTTAAACAATCCTAAACCATAAACCTTAGACCCTAAATCCTAAATCTAACAATAAACCTAAACCTAACCCTAAATCTAACCCTAACCCTAACCCTAACCCTAAACCCTCCCTGACCCTAACCCTAACCCTAACCCTAACCCTAACCCTAACCCTAACCCTAAACCTAACCCTGACCCTAATCCTAACACTAACCCTATTTCTAATTCTAACCCTAACACTAATCCTAAACTTAAACCTAACCCCCTCGAAATAACCCTAACCCTAACACTAACCCTAACCCCTAACCCTAACCCTAACCCTAACCCTAACCCTAACCTAACCCTAACCCTAACCCTAACCCTAACACTAACCCCTAACCCTTACCCTAACCCTAACCCTAACCCTAACCCTAACCATTACCCTAACCCTAACCCTAACCGTAACCCTGACCCTAACCCTAACACTAACCATAACCATAACACTAAACTCTAAACCCTAAACCTAATCCACCCTAAACCTTAAACAATCCTAAACCATAAACCATAAACCCTAAACCCTAAATCTAACAATAAACCTAAACCTGACCCTAAATCTAACCCTAACCCTAACCCTAACCCTAAACCTAACCCTGACCCTAACCCTAACCCTAATCCTAACACTAACCATAACCCTAACCCTAACCCTAAACCTAACCTTAACCCTAACCCTAACCCTAACCCTAACCCTAACCTTAACCCTAAACCTAAACCTAACCCTAACCCCTTAACCTTAATCCCTAAATCCTAAACCCTGAACAACCATAAATCCTAAACCCTGAACAACCCTAAATCATAAACCCTGAATAACCCTAAACACTAACCTCTAAACAACCCTAAACAACCCTAATCACTAAACCATAAACAACCCTAAACACTAAACCCTAAACAACCCTATACCCTAAACATTAAACACTAAACCCTAAATAACCATAAACCCTAAACCATTAACACTATACCCTAAACAACACTAAACATTAACCCAAAACAACCCTAAAACCTAAATATTAAACACTAAAACTTAAACAACCCTAAACCCTAAACACTAAAGCCTAAAAAACCCTAAACTTTTAAGCCTAAACACTATACCCTAAACAACCCTAAACCTTAAACAATCCTAAAGTCTAAACCCTTAACCCTTAACCTAAACCACCCTAAATCTTAAACAATCCTAAACCCTAAACCTTAAACCCTAAACACTAAACCCTAAACCCTAAACCTAACAATAACCATAACCTTAACCCTAACCCCTAAACCTTACCCTAACCCTAACCCTAACCCTAATCCTAACCCTAACCCTAACCCTAACCCCAACCCTAACCATAACCCTAACTCTAAACCTAATCCTAACCCTAACCTTAACCCTAATCCTAACCCTAACCCTAACCCTAACCCTAACCGTAACCATAACACTAAACTCTAACCCCTAAACCTAATCCACCCTCAACCTTAAACAATCCTAAACCATAAACCTTAGACCCTAAATCCTAAATCTAACAATAAACCTAAACCTAACCCTAAATCTAACCCTAACCCTAACCCTAACCCTAAACCCTCCCTGACCCTAACCCTAACCCTAACCCTAACCATAACCCTAACCCTAAACCTAACCCTGACCCTAATCCTAACACTAACCCTAACCCCTAACCTTAACCCTAACCCTAACCCTAACCCTAACCCTAACACTAACCCCTAACCCTTACCCTAACCCTAACCCTAACGCTAACCCTAACCATTACCCTAACCCTAACCCTAACCCTAACCCTAACGCTAACACTAACCGTAACCATAACACTAAACTCTAAACCCTAAACCTAATCCACCCTAAACCTTAAACAATCCTAAACCATAAACCTTAAACCCTAAACCCTAAATCTAACAATAAACCTAAACCTGACCCTAAATCTAACCCTAACCGTAAACCTAACCCTGACCCTAATCCTAACACTAACCCTATTTCTAATTCTAACCCTAACACTAATCCTAAACTTAAACCTAACCCCCGAATAATAACCCTAAACCTAACACTAACCCTAACCCCTAACCCTAACCCTAACCCTAACCCTAACCCTAACCTAACCCTAACCCTAACCCTAACACTAACCCCTAACCCTTACCCTAACCCTAACACTAACCCAAACCCTAACCATTACCCTAAACCTAACCCTAACCCTAACCCTAACCCTAACCCTAACCCTAACACTAACCATAACCATAACACTAAACTCTAAACCCTAAACCTAATCCACCCTAAACCTTAAACAATCCTAAACCATAAACCTTAAACCCTAAACCCTAAATCTAACAATAAACCTAAACCTGACCCTAAATCTAACCCTAACCCTAACCCTAACCCTAAACCTAACCCTGACCCTAACCCTAACCCTAATCCTAACACTAACCATAACCCTAACCCTAACCCTAACCCTAACCTTAACCCTAACCCTAACCCTAACCCTAACCCTAACCCTAACCCTAACCCTAACCCTAAACCTAAACCTAACCCTAACCCCTTAACCTTAATCCCTAAATCCTAAACCCTGAACAACCATAAATCCTAAACCCTGAACAACCCTAAATCATAAACCTTGAATAACCCTAAACACTAACCTCTAAACAACCCTAAACAACCCTAATCACTAAACCATAAACAACCCTAAACACTAATCCCTAAGCAACCCTATACCCTAAAACTTAAACACTAAACCCTAAATAACCCTAAACCCTAAACCATTAACACTATACCCTAAACAACACTAAATATTAACCCAAAACAGCCCTAAAACCTAAACCTTAAACACTAAAATTTAAACAACCCTAAACCCTAAACACTAAAGCCTAAACAACCCTAAACTTTTAACCCTAAACACTATACCCTAAACAACCCTAAACCTTAAACAATCCTAAAGTCTAAACCCTAAACCCTTAACCTAAACCACCCTAAATCTTAAGCAATCCTAAACCCTAAACCTTAAACCCTAAATACTAAACCCTAAACCCTAAACCTAACAATAACCATAACCCTAACCCTAACCCCTAACCCTTACCCTAACCCTAACCCTAACCCTAATCCTAACCCTAACCCTAACCCTAACCCTAACCCTAACCCTAACCCTAACCCTAAATCTAACCCTAACCCTAACCGTAACCATAATAATAAACTCTAAACCCTAAACCTAATCCACCCTTAAACTTAAAAAATCCTAAACCATAAACCTTAAACCCTAAACCCGAAATCTAACAATAAACCTAAACCTGACACTAAATCTAACCCTAACCCTAACCCTAACCCTAAACCTAACCCTGACACTAACCCTAACCCTAATCCTAACACTAACCCTAACCCTAAACCTAATCCTAACCCTAACCTTAACTCTAATCCTAACCCTAACTCTAACCCTAACTTTAACCGTAACCATAACACTAAACTCTAAACCCTAAACCTAATCCACCCTAAACCTTAAACAATCCTAAACCATAAACCTTAGACCCTAAATCCTAAATCTAACAATAAACCTAAACCTAACCCTAAATCTAACCCTAACCCTAACCCTAAACCCTCCCTGACCCTAAACCTAACCCTAACCCTAACCCTAACCCTAACCCTAAACCGAACCCTGACCCAAATCCTAACACTAACCCTATTTCTAATTCTAACCCTAACACTAATCATAAACTTAAACCTAATCCCCTAATAATAACCCTAACCCTAACACTAACCCTAACCCCTAACCCTAACCCTAACCCTAACCCTAACCCTAACCTAATCCTAACCCTAACCCTAACCCTAACACTAACACCTAAACCTTACCCTAACCCTAACCCTAACCCTAACCATTACCCTAACCCTAACCCTAAACCTAACCCTGACCCTAACCCTAACACTAAGCATAACCATAACACTAAACTCTAAACCCTAAACCTAATCCACCCTAAACCTTAAACAATCCTAAACCATAAACCTTAAACCCTAAACCCTAAATCTAACAACAAACCTAAACCTGACCCTAAATCTAACCCTAACCCTAACCCTAACCCTAAACCTAAACCTGACCCTAACCCTAACCCTAATCCTAACACTAACCATAACCCTAACCCTAACTTTAACCCTAACATTAACCCTAACCCTAACCCTAACCTTAACCCTAACCCTAACCCTAACCCTAACCCTAACCCTAACCCTAAACCTAACCCTGACCTTAACCCTAACCCTAATCCTAACACTAACCATAACCCTAACCCCAACCCTAACCCTAACCTTAACCCTAACCATAACCCTAACCCTAAACCTAACACTAACCATAACCCAAACCCTATCCCTAAACCTAACCCTAACTCTAACCGTACCCATAACACTAAACTCTAAACCCTAAACCTAATCCACCCTAAAACTTAAACAATCCTAAACCACAAACCTTAAACCCTAAACCCTAAATCTAACAATAAACCTAAACCTAACCCTTAATCTAACCTTAACCCTAACCCTAACCCTAAACTTAATCCTAACACTAACCATAACCCAAACACTAACCCTAAACCTAACTCTAAACCTAACCCTAACCCTAAACCTCACACTAACCCTAATCCTAACACTAAACCTTAAACTTTATATCTAACCCTAACCCTAACCCTACCCCTAACCGTAACCCTAACCCTATCCCTAAATCTAACCCTAACCCTAAACCTCACACTAACCCTAATCCTAACACTAAACCTTAAACTTTAAATCTAACCCTAATCCTAACCCTACCCCTAACCCTAACCCTAACCCTATCCCTAAACCTAACCCTGACCCTAATCCTAACACTAACCCTATTTCTAATTCTAACCCTAACACAAATCCTAAATTTAAACCTAACTCCCTAATAATAACCCTAACCCTAAACCTAACCCTAACCCCAACCCTAACCCTAACCCTAACCCTAACCCTAACCCTAACACTAACCTAAACCCTAACCCCCCCAACCCTAACCTTAACCCTAACCCTAACCCTAACCGTAACTCTAACCCTAACCCTAACCGTAACTCTAACCCTAACCCTAAAACTAACCCTAACCCTAACCGTAACCCTAACCCTAACACTAACCCTAACCCTAACCCTAACCCTAACCGTAACCATAACACTAAACTCTAAACCCTAAATTTATCCACCCTAAACCTTAAACAATCCTAAACCATAAACCTTAAACCCTAAACCCTAAATCTAACAAAAAACCTAAACCTAACCCTAAATCTAACACTAACCCTAAACGTAAACCTAAACCTACCCCTGACCCAAATCCAAAGCCTAATCCTAACAATAACCATAACCCAAACAAAGACTAACCCTAACACTAAACCTAACCCTAACCCTAAACCTCACACCTACCCTATCCCTAACCCTAACCCTAAACCTAAAACCTCCCTGACCATAACCCTCACCCTAACCCTAACCCTAACCCTAACCCTAACCTAACCCTAACCCTAACCCTAACCCTAACCCTAACACTAACCCCTAACCCTTACCCTAACTCTAACCCTAACCATAACCCTAACCCTAACACTAACCGTAACCATAACACTAAACTCTAAACTCTAAACCTGATCCACCCTAAACCTTAAACAATCCTAAATCATAAACCTTAAACCCTAAACCCTAAATCTAACAATAAACCTAAACCTGACCCTAATCTAACCCTAACCCTAACCCTAACCCTAAACCTAACCCTGACCCTAACCCTAACCCTAATCCTAACACTAACCATAACCCTAACCCTAACCCTAACCCTAACCTTAACCCTAACCCTAACCCTAAGCCTAACCCTAACCCTAACCCTAACCCTAACCCTAACCCCTTAACCTTAATCCCTAAATCCTAAACCCTGAACAACCATAAATCCTAAACCCTGAACAACCCTAAATCATAAACCCTGAATAACCATAAACACTAACCTCTAAACAACCCTAAACAACCCTAATCACTAAACCATAAACAACCCTAAACACTAAACCCTAAACAACCCTATACCCTAAACCTTAAACACTAAACGCTAAATAACCTTAAACCCTAAACCATTAACACTATACCCTAAACAACACTAAACACTAAACCCAAAACAACCCTAAAACCTAAACCTTAAACACTAAACCTTAAACAACCCTAAACCCTAAACACTAAACCCTAAACAACCCTAAACTTTTAACCCTAAACACTATACCCTAAACAACCCTAAACCTTAAACAATCCTAAACTCTAAACCCTAAACCCTTAACCTAAACCACCCTAAATCTTAAACAATCCTAAACCCTAAACCTTAAACCCTAAACACTAAACCCTAAACCCTAAACCTAACAATAACCATAACCCTAACCCTAACCCCTAACCCTTACCCTAACCCTAACCCTAACCCTAATCCTAACCCTAACCCTAACCCTAACCCTAACCCTAACCCTATACCTAATGCTAACCCTAACCTTAATCCTAATCCTAACCCTAACCCTAACCCTAACCCTAACCGTAACCATAACACTAAACTCTAAACCCTAAACCTAATCCACCCTAAACCTTAAACAATCCTAAACCATAATCCTTATACCCTAAATCTTAAATCTAACAATAAACCTAAACCTAACCCTAAATCTAACCCTAACCCTAACCCTAACCCTAAATCCTCCCTGACCCTAACCCTAACCCTAACACTAACCCTAAACCTAACCCTGACCCTAATCCTAACACTAACCCTATTTCTAATTCTAACCCTAACACTAATCCTAAACTTAAACCTAACCCCCTAATAATAACCCTAACCCTTTCACTAACCCTAACCCCTAACCCTAACCCTAACCCTAACCCTAACCCTAACCCTAACCTAACCCTAAAACTAACCCTAACCCTAACCCTAACCTAACCCTAAACCTAACCCTAACCCTAACACAAACCCTAACACTAACCCCCTAACTTTTACCCTAACCCTAACCCTAACCCTAAACCTAACCCTTACCATAACCCTAACCCTAACCCTAACCCCATCCCTAACCCTAACCCTAACCGTAACCATAACACTAAACTCTAAACCCTAAACCTAATCCACCCTAAACCTTAAAAAATCTTAAACCATAAACCTTAAACCCTAAACCCTAAATCTAACAATAAACCTAAACCTAACCCTAAATCTAACCCTAACCCTATCCCTAACACTAAACCTAACCCTGACCCTAACCGTAAACCTAATCCTAACACTAACCGTAACCCTAACCCTAACACTAACCCTAACCTTAACCCTAACCCTAACCCTAACCCTAACCCTAACCCTAACTCTAACCCTAACCCTAACCCTAACCGAAACCATAATACTAAACTCTAAACCCTAAACCTAATCCACCCTAAACCTTAAACAATCTTAAACCATAAACCTTAAACCCTAAACCCTAAATCTAACAATAAACCTAAACCTAACCCTAAATCTAACCCTAACCCTAACCCTAACCCTAAACTAAACCTGACCCTAACCCTAACCCTAATCCTAACACTAATCATAACCCAAACACTAACCCTAACTCTAACCCTAAACTTAACCCTAAATCTCACACTATCCCTAATCCTAACTCTAAACCCTAAACTTTAAATCTAACCCTAACCCTAACCCTACCCTTAACACTAACCCTAACCTTATCCCTAAACCTAACCCTGACCCTAATCCTAACACTAACCCTATTTCTAATTCTAACCCTAACACTAATCCTAAACTAAAACCTAACCCCCTAATAATAACCCTAACATTAAACCTAACCCTAACCCTAACCCTAACCATACCCTTAACACTAACCCCTAACCCCTAACACTAACCCTAACCCAAACCCCTAACCCTAACCCTAACCCTAACACTAACCTTAACCCTAACCCTAACCCTAACCCTAACCCTATCCCTAACCCTAACCCTTATTCTAACACTAACACTAACCTTAACCCTTACCCTAACCCTCACCTTAACCCTAAACCTAACCCTAACACTAACCCTAACACCCTAAATCCTAAACCCTAAACCCCGAAAAACCCTAAACACTAATTCCAAAAGCACCCTAAACCCTAAACTATAAACACTAAACGCTAAAAAACCCTAAACCCTAAACCCTAAACACTAAACCCTAAACAAGCCTAAACCCTAAAACCATTAACACTATACCCTAAACAACCCTAAACCCTTAACCCTAAACATTATACCCTAAACCCTAAAACACTATACAACCTTAAACCCTAAACCTTAAAATATCCTAAATCATAAATCCTGAACAACCCTAAACACTAAATTATAAACAACCCTAAAAAACCCTAAACAACTCTAAACGCTAAAACCTAAGCAACCCTAACCATTAAAGAATCTTAAACGCTAAATTTTGTACCCTAAACCTAAACCACCCTAAAACTTAAACAATCCTAAACCCTAAACCTTAAACCATAAACCCTAAATTTTAAACCATAAATCTAAGAATAACCATAATCCTAACCCTAACCCTAAACCTAAACCTAACCCTAACCCCAACCCTAACCTTAACCCCATAACCCTAACCCTAACCTTAAGCCTAACATAACCCCATAACCCTAACTCTAACCCTAACTCTAACCCTAATGCTAACCCTAACCCTAACCCTAACCCTAACCCCTTAACATTAATCCCTAAATCATAAACCCTGAACAATCATAAATCCTAAACCCTGAACAACCCTAAATACTAAACCATGAATAACCCTAAACACTAACCTCTAAACAACCCTAAACAACCCTAATCACTAAACCATAAACAACCCTAAACACTAAACCCTAAACAACTTTATACCCTAAACCTTAAACACTAAACGCTAAATAACCCTAAACCTTAAACCATTAACACTATACCCTAAACAACACTAAACACTAAACCCAAAACAACCCTAAAACCTAAACCTTAAACACTAAACCTTAAACAACCCTAAACCCTAAACACTAAACCCTAAACAACCCTAAACTTTTAACCCTAAACACTATACCCTAAACAACCCTAAACCTTAAACAATCCTAAACTCTAAACCCTAAACCCTTAACCTAAACCACCCTAAATCTTAAACAATCCTAAACCCTAAACCTTAAACCCTAAACACTAAACCCTAAACCCTAAACCTAACAATAACCATAACCCTAACCCTAACCCCTAACCCTTACCCTAACCCTAACCCTAACCCTCACCCTAACCATTACCCTAACCCTAACACTAACCCTAACCCTAACCCTAACCCTAACCCTAACACTAACCGTAACCATAACACTAAACTCTAAACCCTAAACCTAATCCACCCTAAACCTTAAACAATCCTAAACCATAAACCTTAAACCCTAAACCCTAAATCTAACAATAAACCTAAACCTGACCCTAAATCTAACCCTAACCCTAAACCTAACCCTGACCCTAACCCTAACCCTAATCCTAACACTAACCATAACCCTAACCCTAACCCTAACCCTAACTTTAACCCTAACCCTAACCTTAACCCTAACCCTAACCCTAAGCCTAACCCTAACCCTAACCCTAACCCTAACCCTAACCCCTTAACCTTAATCCCTAAATCCTAAACCCTGAACAACCATAAATCCTAAACCCTGAACAACCCTAAATCATAAACCCTGAATAACCCTAAACACTAACCTCTAAACAACCCTAAACAACCCTAAACTAAACCATAAACAAACCTAAACACTAAACCCTAAACAACCCTATACCCTAAACCTAAAACACTATAACCTAAATAACCGTGAACCCTAAACCATTAACACTATACCCTAAAAAACACTAAACATTAACCCAAAACAACCCTAAAGCCTAAACCTTAAACACTAAAACTTAAACAACCCTAAACCCTAAACACTAAAGCCTAAAGAACCCTAAACTTTTAACCCTAAACACTATACCCTAAACAACCCTAAACCTTAAACAATCCTAAAGTCTAAACCCTAAACCCTTAACCTAAACCACCCTAAATCTTAAACAATCCTAAACCCTAAACCTTAAACCCTAAACACTAAACCCTAAACCCTAAACCTAACAATAACCATAACCCTAACCCTAACCCCTAACCCTTACCCTAAACCTAACCCTAACCCTAACCCTAACCCTAACCCTAACCCTAACCCTAACCCTAACCCTAACCCTAACTCTAAACCTAATCCTAACCCTAACCTTAACCCTAATCCTAACCCTAACCCTAACCCTAACCCTAACCGTAACCATAACACTAAACTCTAAACCCTAAACCTAATCAACCCTAAACCTTAAACAATCCTAAACCATAAACCTTAGACCCTAAATCCTAAATCTAACAATAAACCTAAACCTAACCCTAAATCTAACCCTAACCCTAACCCTAACCATAACCCTAACCCTAACACTAAACCTAACCCTGACACTAATCCTAACACTAACCCTATTTCTAATTCTAACCCTAACACTAATCCCAAACTTAAACCTAACCCCCTAATAATAACCCTAACCCTAACACTAACCCTAGCCCCTAACCTTAACCCTTACTCTAACCCTAACCCTAACCCTAACCCTAACCATTACCCTAACCCTAACCCTAACCCTAACACTAACCGTAACCATAACACTAAACTCTAAACCCTAAACCTAATCCACCCTAAACCTTAAACAATCCTAAACTATAAACCTTAAACCCTAAACCCTAAATCTAACAATAAACCTAAACCTGACCCTAAATCTAACCCTAACCCTAACCCTAACCCTAAAACTAACCCTGACCCTAATCCTAACACTAACCCTATTTCTAATTCTAGCCCTAACACTAATCCTAAACTTAAACCTAACCCCCTAATAATAACCCTAACCCTAACACTAACCCTAACCTCTAACCCTAACCCTAACCCTAACCCTAACCCTAACCTAACCCTAACCCTAACCCTAACCCTAACACTAACCCCTAACCTTTACCCTAACCCTAACCCTAACCCTAACCCTAACCATTACCCTAACCCTAACCCTAACCCTAACCCTAACCATAAACCTAACCCTAACCCCTTAACCTTAATTCCTAAATCCTAAACCCTGAACAACCATAAATCCTAAACCCTGAAGAACCCTAAATCATAAACCCTGAATAATCCTCAACACTAACCTCTAAACAACCCTAAACAACCCTAATCACTAAACCATAAACAACCCTAAACACTAAACCCTAAACAACCCTACACCCTAAACCTTAAACACTAAACCCTAAATAACCCTAAACCCTAAACCATTAACACTATACCCTAAACAACACTAAACATTAACCCAAAACGACCCTAAAACCTAAACCTTAAACACTAAAACTTAAACAACCCTAAACCCTAAACACTAAAGCCTAAACAACCGTAAACTTTTAACCCTAAACACTATACCCTAAATAACCCTAAACCTTAAACAATCCTAAAGTCTAAACCCTAAACCCTTAACCTAAACCACCCTAAATCTTAAACAATCCTAAACCCTAAACCTTAAACCCTAAACACTAAATCCTAAACCCTAAACCTAACAATAACCATAACCCTAACCCTAACCCCTAACCCTTACCCTAACCCTAACCCTAACCCTAATCCTAACCCTAACCCTAACCCTAAGCATTACCCTAACCCTAACCCTAACCCTAACCCTAACCCTAACCTAACCCTAACCCTAACCATAACCCTAACACTAACCCCTAACCCTTACCCTAACCCTAACCCTAACCCTAAGCATTACCCTAACCCTAACCCTAACCCTAACCCTAACCCTAACCCTAACACTAACCGTAACCATAACACTAAACTCTGAACTATAAACCTAATCCACCCTAAACCTTAAAAAATCCTAAACCATAAACCTTAAACCCTAAACCCTAAATCTAACAATAAACCTAAACCTGACCCTAAATCTAACCCTAACCCTAACCCTAACCCTAAACCTAACCCTGACCCTAACCCTAACCCTAATCCTAACACTAACCATAACCCTAACCCTAACCCTAACACTAACCTTAACCCTAACCCTAACCCTAACCCTAACCGTAACCATAATACTAAACTCTAAACCCTAAACCTAATCCACCCTAAACCTTAAACAATTCTAAACCATAAACTTTAAACCCTAAACCCTAAATCTAAAAATAAACCTAAACCTAACCCTTAATCTAACCCTAACCCTAACCCTAACCCTAAACCTAACCCTGACCCTAACCCTAACCCTAATCCTAACACTAACCATAACCCAAACACTAACCCTAACCCTAACCCTAAACCTAACCCTAACCCTAAACCTCACACTATCCCTAATCCTAACACTAAACCCTAAACTTTAAATCTAACCCTAACCCTAACCCTACCCTTAACCCTAACCCTAACCATATCCCTAAACCTATCCCTGACCCTAATCCTAACACTAACCCTATTTCTAATTCTAACCCTAACACTAATCCTAAACTTAAACCTAACCCCCTAATAATAACCCTAACACTAAACCTAACCCTAACCCTAACCCTAACCCTAACCCCTAACCCCTAACACTAACCCTAACCCTAACCCCTAAACCTAACCCTAACCCTAACCTAACCCTAACACTAACCCTAACCCTAACCCTAACCCTAACCCTAACCCTAACCCTAACCCTATCCCTAACCCTAACCCTTACCTAACACTAACACTAACCTTAACCCTAACCCTAACCTTAACCCTCACCCTAACCCTCACCCTAACCTTAAACCTAACCCTAACACTAACCCTAACACCCTAAATCCTAAACCCTAAACCCAGAAATACCCTAAACACTAATTCCAAAAGCACCCTAAACCCTAAACTCTAAACACTAAACGCTAAAAAACCCTAAACCCTAAACCCTAAACACTAAACCCTAAACAAGCCTAAACCCTAAAACCATTAACACTATACCCTAAACAACCCTAAACTCTTAACCCTAAACATTATAGCCTAAACCCTAAAACACTATACAACCTTAAACCATAAACCTTAAAATATCCTAAATCATAAATCCTGAACAACCCTAAACACTAAATCATAAACAACCCTAAAAAAACCTAAAAAACTCTAAACGCTAAAACATAAACAACCCTAAACATTAAACAATCTTAAACGCTAAACCCTATACCCTAAACCTAAACCACCCTAAAACTTAAACAATCCTAAACCCTAAACCTTAAACCATAAACCCTTAATTTTAAACCATAAATCTAAGAATAACCATAACCCTAACTCTAACCCTAAACCTAAACCTAACCCTAACCCCAACCCTAACCTTAACCACATAACCCTAAACCTAACCCTCACACTAACCCTAACCCTAACCTAACCCTAAACCTAACCCTAACCCTAACCCTAACCCCTAACCCCTAACCCTAACCCTAACCCTAACCCTAACCTTACCCTAACCCTAACCCTAACCCTAACCCTAACCCTAACCCTAACCCTAACCTTAACCCTAACCCTAACCTTAACCCTAACCTTAACCCTAACCCCTAACCCTTACCCTAACCCTAACCCTAACCCTAACCCTAACCATAAACTTAACCCTAACCCTAAACTTAACCCTAATCCTAACCCTAAACCTAACCCTAACCCTAACCCTAACCTTACCCTAACCCTAACCCTAACCCTAACCTTAAGCCTAACATAACCACATAACCCTAACCCTAACACTCACCCTAACCCTAACCCTAACCCTAACCCTAACCCTAACCCTAACCCCTAACCCCTAACACTAACCCTAACCCTAACCCCTAACCCTAACCCTAACCCTAAACCTAACCTTACCCTAACCCTAACCCTAACCCTAACCCTAACCCTAACCCTAACCCTAACCCTAACCTTAACCCTAACCCTAACCTTAACCCTAACCCTAACCCTAACCCCTAACTTTTACCCTAACCCTAACCCTAACCTTAACCCTAAACCTAACCCTAACCCTAACCCTAACCATAACCCTAACCCTAACCCTAACCCTAACCCTAACCCTAAACCTAACCCTAACCCTAACCTTAACCCTAATCCTAACCCTAACCCTAACCCTAACCCTAACCCTAACCGTAACCATAACACTAAACTCTAAACCCTAAACCTAATCCACACTAAACCTTAAACAATCCTAAACCATAAACCGTAGACCCTAAACCCTAAATCTAACATTAAACCTAAACCTAACCCTAAATCTAACCCTAACCCTAAACCCTCCCTGACCCTAACCCTAACCCTAACCCTAACCCTAAACCTAACCCTGACCCTAATCCTAACACTAAACCTATTTCTAATTCTAACCCTAACACTAATCCTCAACTTAACCCTAACCCCCTAATAATAACCCTAAACCTAACACTAACCCTAACCCCTAACCCTAACCCTAACCCTAACCCTAATCTAACCCTAACCCTAACCCTAACCCTAACCCAAACCCTAACACTAACCCCCTAACTTTTACCCTAACCCTAACCCTAACCCTAACCTTTACCATAACCCTAACCCTAACCCTAACCCCATCCCTAACCCTAACCCTAACCGTAACCATAACACTAAACTCTAAACCCTAAACCTAATCCACCCTAAACCTTGAACAATCCTAAACCATAAACCTTAAACCCTAAACCCTAAATCTAACAATAAACCTAAACCTAACCCTAAATCTAACCCTAAACCTATCCCTAACCCTAAACCTAACCCTGACCCTAACCCTAACCCTAATCCTAACACTAACCATAACCCTAACCCTAACCCTAACTCTAACCCTAACTCTAACCCTAACCGTAACCATAATACTAAACTCTAAACCCTAAACCTAATCCACCCTAAATCTTAAACAATCTTAAACCATAAACCTTAAACCCTAAACCCTAAATCTAACAATAAACCTAAACCTAACCCTAAATCTAACCCTAACCCTAACCCTAACCCTAAACCTAAACCTGACCCTAACCCTAACCCTAATCCTAACACTAATCATAACCCAAACACTAACCCTAACCCTAACCATAAACCTAACCTTAAAACTCACACTATCCCTAATCCTAACACTAAACCCTAAACTTTAAATCTAACCCTAACCCTAACCCTACCCTTAACCCTAACCCTATCCCTAAACCTAACCCTGACCCTAATCCTAACACTAACCCTATTTCTAATTCTAACCCTAACACTAATCCTAAACTAAAACCTAACCCCCTAATAATAACCCTAACACTAAACCTAACCCTAACCCTAACCCTAACCCTAACCCTAACACTAACCCCTAACCCCTAACCCCTAACACTAACCCTAACCCTAACCCCTAACCCTAACCCTAACCCTAACCTTAACCCTAATTCTAACCCTAACCCTATCCCTAACCCTAACCCTTACCCTAACACTAACACTAACCTTAACCCTAACCCTAAACTTAAACCTCACCCTAACCCTCACCTTAACCCTAAACCTAACCCTAACACTAACCCTAACACCCTAAATCCTAAACCTTTAACCCCGAAAAACCCTAAACACTAATTCCAAAAGCACCCTAAACCCTAAACTATAAACACTAAAAGCTAAAAAACCCTAAACCCTAAACCCTAAACACTAAACCCTAAACAAGCCTAAACCCTAAAACCATTAACACTATACCCTAAACAACCCTAAACCCTTAACCCTAAACATTATACCCTAAACCCTAAAACACTATACAACCTTAAACCCTAAACCTTAAAATATCCTAAATCATAAATCCTGAACTACCCTAAACACTAAATTATAAACAACCCTAAAAAACCCTAAACAACTCTAAACGCTAAAACCTAAACAACCCTAACCATTAAACAATCTTAAACGCTAAATTCTATACCCTAAACCTAAACCACCCTAAAATTTAAACAATCCTAAACCCTAAACCTTAAACCATAAACCCTAAATTTTAAACCATAAATCTAAGAATAACCATAACCCTAACCCTAACCCTAAACCTAAACCTAACCCTAACCCCAACCCTAACCTTAACCCCATAACCCTAACCCTAACCTTAAGCCTAACATAACCCCATAACCCTAACTCTAACCCTAACTCTAACCCTAACTCTAACCCTAATGCTAACCCTAACACTAACCCTAACCCTAACCCTAACCCATTAACCTTAATCCCTAAATCCTAAAACCTGAACAACCATAAATCCTAAACCCTGAACAACCCTAAATCATAAACCCTGAATAACCCTAAACACTAACCTCTAAACAACCCTAAACAACCCTAATCACTAAACCATAAACAACCCTAAACACTAAACCCTAAACAACCCTATACCCTAAACCTTAAACACTAAACCCTAAATAACCCTAAACCCTAAACCATTAACACTATACCCTAAACAACACTAAACACTTAACCCAAAACAACCCTAAAACCTAAACCTTAAACACTAAACCTTAAACAACCCTAAACCCTAAACACTAAACCCTAAACAACCCTAAACTTTTAACCCTAAACTCTATACCCTAAACAACCCTAAACCTTAAACAATCCTAAACTCTAAACCCTAAACCCTTAACGTAAACCACCCTAAATCTTAAACAATCCTAAACCCTAAACCTTAAACCCTAAACACTAAACTCTAAACCCTAAACCTAACAATAACCATAACCCTAACCCTCACCCCTAACCCTTACCCTAACCCTAACCCTAACCCTAATCCTAACCCTAACCATAACCCTAACCCTAACCCTAACCCTAACCCTAAACCTAATCCTAACCCTAACCTTAACCCTAATCCTAACCCTAACCCTAAGCCTAACCGTAACCATAACACTAAACTCTAAACCCTAAACCTAATCCACCCTAAACCTTAAACAATCCTAAACCATAAAACTTAGACCCTAAATCCTAAATCTAACAATAAACCTAAACCTAACCCTAAATCTAACCCTAACCCTAACCCTAACCCTAAACCCTCCCTGACTTTAACCCTAACCCTAACCCTAACCCTAACCCTAAACCTAACCCTGACCCTAATCCTAACACTAACCCTATTTCTAACTCTAACCCTAACACTAATCCTAAACTTAAACCTAACCCCCTAATAATAACCCCAACCCTAACACTAACCCTAACCATAACCCTAACCTAACCCTAAACCTAACCCTAACCCTAACCCAAACCCTAACACTAACCCACTAACTTTTACCATAACCCTAACCCTAACCCTAACCCTAACCCTTAACATAACCCTAACCCTAACCCTAACCCCATCCCTAACCCTAACCCTAACTGTAACCATAACACTAAACTCTAAACCCTAAACCTAATCCACCCTAAACCTTAAACAATCCTAAAACATAAACCTTAAACCCTAAACCCTAAATCTAACAATATACCTAAACCTAACCCTAAATCTAACCCTAAGCCTATCCCTAACCCTAAACCTAACCCTGACCCTAACCCTAACCCTAATCCTAACACTAACCATAACCCTAACCCTAACATTAAGCCTAACCTTAACCCTAACCCTAACCCTAACCCTAACCCTAACCCTAACTCTAACCCTAACCCTAACCCTAACCGTAACCATAATACTAAACTCTAAACCCTAAACCTAATCTACCCTAAACCTTAAACAATCCTAAACCTTAAACCTTAAACCCTAAACCCTAAATCTAACAATAAACCTAAACCTAACCCTAAATCTAACCCTAACCCTAACCCTAACCCTAAACCTAAACCTGACCCTAACCCTAACCCTAATAATAACACTAATCATAACCCAAACACTATCCCTAACCCTAACGCTAAACCTAACCCTAAACCTCACACTTTCCCTAATCTTAACACTAAACCCTAACCTTTAAATCTAACCCTAACTCTAACCCTACCTTTAACCCTAACCCTAACCATATCCCTAAACCTAACCTTGACCCTAATCCTAACACTAACCCTATTTCTAATTCTAACCCTAACACTAATCCTAAACTAAAACCTAACACCCTAATAATAACCCTAACACTAAACCTAACCCTAACCCTAACCCTAACCCTAACACTAACCCCTAACCCCTAACACTAACCCTAACACTAACCCCTAACCCTAACCCTAACCCTAACCCTAACCTTAACCCTAACCCTAAACCTAACCCTAACCCTATCCCTAACCCTACCCTTACCCTAACACTAACACTAACCTTAACCCTAACCCTAACCTTAACCCTCACCCTAACCCTCACCTTAACCCTAAACCTAACCCTAACACTAACCCTAACACCCTAAATCCTAAACCCTAAACCCCGAAAAACCTTAAACACTAATTCCAAAAGCACCCTAAACTTTAAACTATAAACACTAAACGCTAAAAAACCCTAAACCCTAAACCCTAAACACTAAACACTAAACAAGCCTAAACCCTAAAATCATTAACACTATACCCTAAACAACCCTAAACCCTTAACCCTAAACATTATACACTAAACCCTAAAACACTATACAACCTTAAACCCTAAACCTTAAAATATCCTAAATCATAAATCCTGAACAACCCTAAACACTAAATCATAAACAACCCTAAAAAACCCTAAACAACTCTAAACGCTAAAACCTAAACAACCCTAAATATTAAACAATCTTAAACGCTAAACCCTATACCCTAAACCTAAAACACCCTAAAACTTAAACAATCCTAAACCCTAAACCTTAAACCATAAACCCTAAAATTTAAACCTTAAATCTGAGAATAACCATAACCCTAACCCTAACCCTAAACCTAAACCTAACCATAACCCCAACCCTAACCTTAACCCCATAACCCTAACCCTAACCTTAAGCCTAACATAACCCCATAATCCTAACTCTAACCCTAACTCTAACCCTAACCCTAACCCTAACCCTAACCCTAAACCCTTAACCTTAATCCCTAAATCCTAAACCCTGAACAACCATAAATCCTAAACCCTGAACAACCCTAAATCATAAACCCTGAATAACCCTAAACACTAACCTCTAAACAACCCTAAACAACCCTAATCACTAAACCATAAACAACCCTAAACACTAAATCCTAAACAACCCTATACCCTAAACCTTAAACACTAAACCCTAAATAACCCTAAACCCTAAACCATTAACACTATACCCTAAACAACAGTAAACAGAAAACCCAAAACAACCCTAAAACCTAAACCTTAAACACTAAATATTAAACAACCCTAAACCCTAAACACTAAACCCTAAACAACCCTAAACTTTTAACCCTAAACACTATACCCTAAACAACCCTAAACCTTAAACAATCCTAAACTCTAAACCCTAAACCCTTAACCTAAACCACCCTAAATCTTAAACAATCCTAAACCCTAAACCTTAAACCCTAAAGACTAAACCCTAAACCCTAAACCTAACAATAACCATAACCCTAACCCTAACTTCTAAAACTTACCCTAACCCTAACCCTAACCCTAACCCTAACCCTAACCCTAACCCTAACCCTAACCCTAACCCTAACCCTAACCCTAAACCTAAACCTAATCCTAACCCTAACCTTAACCCTAATCCTAACCCTAACCCTAACCCTAACCCTAACCGTAACCATAACACTAAACTCTAAACCCTAAACCTAATCCACCCTAAAACTTAAACAATCCTAAACCATAAACCTTAGACCCTAAATCCTAAATCTAACAATAAACCTAAACCTAACCCTACATCTTACCCTAACCCTAACCCTAACCCTAAACCCTCCCTGACCCTAACCCTCACCCTAACCCTAACCCTAACCCTAAACCTAACCCTGACCCTAATCCTAACACTAAACCTATTTCTAATTCTAACCCTAACAATAATCCTAAACTTAAACCTAACCCCCTAATAATTACCCTAACCCTAACACTAACCCTAACCCCTAACCCTAACCCTAACCCTAACCCTAACCCTAACCCTAACCTAACCCTAACCCTAACCCTAACCCTATCCCTAACACTAACCGTAACCATAACACTAAACTCTAAACCCTAAACCTAATCCACCGTAAACCTCAAACAATCCTAAACCATAAACCTTAAACCCTAAATCCTAAATCTAACAATAAACCTAAACCTGACCCTAAATCTAACCCTAACCCTAACCCTAACCCTAACCCTAACCCTAAACCTAACCCTGACCCTAACCCTAACCCTAATCCTAACACTAACCATAACCCTAACCCTAACCCTAACCCTAACCTTAACCCTAACCCTAACCCTAACCCTAACCCTAACCCTAACCGTAACCCTAACCCCTTAACCTTAATCCCTAAATTCTAAACCCTGAACAACCATAAATCCTAAACCCTGAACAACGCTAAATCATAAACCCTGAATAACCCTAAACACTAACCTCTAAACAACCCTAAACAACCCTAATCACTAAACCATAAACAACCCTAAACATTAAACCCTAAAGAACCCTATACCCTAAACCTTAAACACTAAACCCTAAATAACCCTAAACCCTAAACCATTAACACTATACCCTAAACAACACTAAACACTAAACCCAAAACAACCCTAAAACCTAAACCTTAAACACTAAACCTTAAAAAACCCTAAACCCTAAACACTAAACCCTAAACAACCCTAAACTTTTAACCCTAAAAACTATACCCTAAACAACCCTAAACCTTAAACAATCCTAAACTCTAAACCCTAAACCCTTAACCTAAACCACCCTAAATCTTAAACAATCCTAAACCCTAAACCTTAAACCCTAAACACTAAACCCTAAACCCTAAACCTAACAATAACCATAACCCTAAACCTAACCCCTAACCCTTACTCTAACCCTAACCCTAACCCTAATCCTAACCCTAAACCTAACCCTAACCCTAACCCTAACCCTAACCCTAACCCTAACCCTAACCCTAAACCTAATCCTAACCCTAACCTTAACCCTAATCCTAAACCTAACCCTAACCCTAACCCTAACCGTAACCATAACACTAAACTCTAAACCCTAAACCTAATCCATCCTAAACCTTAAACAATCCTAAACCATAAACCTTAGACCCGAAATCCTAAATCTAACAATAAACCTAAACCTAACCCTAAATCTAACCCTAACCCTAACCCTAACCCTAAAGCCTCACTGACCCTAACCCTAACCCTAACCCTAAACCTAAACCTAACCCTGACCCTAATCCTAACACTAACCCTATTTCTAATTCTAACCCTAACACTAATCCTAAACTTAAACCTAACCTCCTAATAATAACCCTAACCCTAACACTAACCCTAACCCCTAACCCTAACCCTAACCCTAACCTAACGCTAACCCTAACCCTTACCCTAACCCTAACACTAACCCCTAACCCTTACCCTAACCCTAACCCTAACCCTGACCATTACCCTAACCCTAACCCTAACCCTAACCCAAACCCTAACACTAACTGTAACCATAACACTAAACTCTAAACCCTAAACCTAATCCACCCTAAACCTTAAACAATCCTAAACCATAAACCTTAAACCCTAAACCCTAAATCTAAAAATAAACCTAAACCTGACCCTAAATCTAACCCTAACCCTAACCCTAACCCTAAACCTAACCCTGACCCTAAACCTAACCCTAATCCTAACACTAACCATAACCCTAACCCTAGGCCTAACACTAAGTTTAACCCTAACCCTAACCCTAAACCTAACCCTAACCCTAACCCTAACCCTAACCCTACCCCTAACCCTAACCCTAACCGTAACCATAATACTAAACTCTAAACCCTAAACCTAATCCACCCTAAACCTTAAACAATCCTAAACCATAAACCTTAAACCCTAAACCCTAAATCTAACAATAAACATAAACCTATCCCTTAATCTAACCCTAACCCTAACCCTAACCCTAAACCTAACCCTGACCCTAACCCTAACCCTAATCCTAACACTAACCATAACCCTAACCGTAACCCTAACCCTACCCCTAACCCCTAACACTAACCCTGACCCTAACCCCTAACCCTAACCCTAACCCTAACCTAACCCTAACACTAACCCTAACCCTAACCATAACCCTAACCCTAATCCTATCCCTAAACCTAACCCTTACCCTAACACTAACACTAACCTTAACCCTAACCCTAACCTTAACCCTCACCCTAACCCTCACCCTAACCCTCACCCCAACCCTAAACCTAACCCTAACACTAACCCTAACACCCTAAATCCTAAACCCTAAACCCAGAAAAACTCTAAGCACTAATTCCAAAAGCACCCTAAACCCTAAACTCTAAACACTAAACGCTAAAAAACCCTAAACCCTAAACCCTAAACACTAAACCCTAAACAAGCCTAAACCCTAAAACCATTAACACTATACCCTAAACAACCCTAAACCCTTAACCCTAAACATTATAGCCTAAACCCTAAAACACTATACAAACTTAAACCCTAAACCTTAAAATATCCTAAATCATAAATCCTGAACAACCCTAAACACTAAATCATAAACAACCCTAAAAAAACATAATCAACTCTTAACGCTAAAACATAATCAACCCTAAACATTAAACAATCTTAAACGCTAAATCCTATACCCTAAACCTAAACCACCCTAAAACTTAAACAATCCTAAACCCTAAACCTTAAACCATAAACCCTAAATTTTAAACCATAAATCTAAGAATAACCATAACCCTAACCCTAACCCTAAACCTAAACCTAACCCTAACCCCAACCCTAACCTTAACCCCATAACCCTAACCCTAACCTTAAGCCTAACATAACCACATAACCCTAACCCTAACCCTCACCCTAACCCTAACCATAACCCTAACACTAACCCTAACCCTAACCCTAACCCCTAACTTCTAACCCTAACCCTAACCCTAACCCCTAACCCTAACCCTAACCCTAAACCTAACCTTACCCTAAACCTAACCCTAACCCTAACCCTAACCCTAACCTAACCCTAACCCTAACCGTAACCATAACACTAAACTCTAAACCCTAAACCTAATCCACCCTAAACCTTTAACAATCCTAAACCATAAACCGTAGACCCTAAACCATAAATCTAACAATAAACCTAAACCTAACCCTAAATCTAACCCTAACCCTAAACCCTCCCTGACCCTAACCCTAACCCTAACCCTAACCCTAACCCTAAACCTAACCCTGACCCTAATACTAACACTAAACCTATTTCTAATTCTAACCCTAACACTGATCCTAAACTTAAACCTAACCCCCTAATAATAACCCTAACCCTAACACTAACCCTAACCCTAACCCTAACCCTAACCTTAACCCTACCCTAACCCTAACCCTAACCCTAACCCAAACCCTAAAACTAACCCCCTAACTTTTACCCTAACCCTAACCCTAACCCTAACACTTACCATAACCCTAACCCTAACCCTAACCCAATCCCTAACCCTAACCCTAACCGTAACCATAACACTAAACTCTAAACACTAAACCTAATCTACCCTAAACCTTAAACAATCCTAAACCATAAACCTTAAACCCTAAACCCTAAATCTAACAATAAACCTAAACCTAACCCTAAATCTAACCCTAACCCTATCCCTAACCCTAAACCTAACCCTGACCCTAACCCTAACCCTAATCCTAACACTAACCATAACCCTAACCCTAACACTAACCCTAACCTTAACCCTAACCCTAACCCTAACAATAACCCTAAACCTAACTCTAACCCTAACCCTAACCCTAACCGTAACCATAATACTAAACTTTAAACCCTAAACCTAATCCACCCTAAACCTTAAACAATCCTAAACCATAAACCTTAAACCCTAAACCCTAAATCTAACAATAAACCTAAACCTAACCCTAAATCTAACCCTAACCCTAACCCTAACCCTAAACCTAAACCTGACCCTAACCCTAACCCTAATCCTAACACTAATCATAACCCAAACACTAACCCTAACCCTAACCCTAAACCTAACCCTAAACCTCACACTATTCCTAATCCTAACACTAAACCCTAAACTTTAAATCTAATCCTAACCCTAACCCTACCCTTAACCCTAACCCTAACCCTATCCCAAAACCTAACACTGACCCTAATCCTAACACTAACCTTATTTCTAAATCTAACCCTAACACTAATCCTTAACTAAAACCTAACCCCCTAATAATAACCCTAACACTAAACCTAACCCTAACCCTAACCCTAACCGTAACCCTAACACTAACGCCTAACCCCTAACACTAACCCTAACCCTAACCCCTAACCCTAACCCTAACCCTAACCCTAACCCTAACCCTAACCCTAACCCTAACCCTAACCCTAACCCTATCCCTAACCCTAACCCTTACCCTAACACTAACACTAACCTTAACCCTAACCCTAACCTTAACCCTCACCCTAACCCTCACCTTAACCCTAAACCTAACCCTAACACTAACCCTAACACCCTAAATCCTAAACCCTAAACCCCGAAAAACCCTAAACACTAATTCCAAAAGCACCCTAAACCCTAAACTATAAACACTAAACGCTAAAAAACCCTAAACCCTAAACCCTAAACACTAAACAAGCCTAAACCCTAAAACCATTAACACTATACCCTAAACAACCCAAAACCCTTAACACTAAACATTATACCCTAAACCCTAAAACACTATACAACCTTAAACCCTAAACCTTAAAATATCCTAAATCATAAATCCTGAACAACCCTACACAAAATCATAAACAACCCTAAAAAACCCTAAACAACTCTAAACGCTAAAACCTAAACAACCCTAACCATTAAACAATCTGAAACGCTAAATTCTATACCCTAAACCTAAACCACCCTAAAACTTAAACAGTCCTAAATCCTAAACCTTAAACCATAAACCCTGAATTTTAAACAATAAATCTAAGAATAACCATAACCCTAACCCTAACCCTAAACCTAAACCTAACCCTAACCCCAACCCTAACCTTAACCCCATAACCCTAAACCTAACCTTAAGCCTAACATAACCCCATAACCTTAACTCTAACCCTAACTCTAACACTAATGCTAACCCTAACCCTAACCCTAACTCTAACCCCTTAACCTTAATCCCTAAATCCTAAACCCTGAACAACCATAAATCCTAAACCCTGAACAACCCTAAATCATAAACCCTGAATAACCCTAAACACTAACCTCTAAACAACCCTAAACAACCCTAATCACTAAACCATAAACAACCCTAAACACTAAACCCTAAACAACCCTATACCTTAAACCTTAACACTAAACCCTAAATAACCCTAAACCCTAAACCATTAACACTATACCCTAAACAACACTAAACACTAAACCCAAAACAACCCTAAAACCTAAACCTTAAACACTAAACCTTAAATAACCCTAAACCCTAAACACTAAACCCTAAAGAACCCTAAACTTTTAACCCTAAACACTATACCCTAAACAACCCTAAACCTTAAACAATCCTAAACTCTAAACCCTAAACCCTTAACCTAAACCACCCTAAATCATAAACAATCCTAAACCCTAAACCTTAAACCGTAAACACTAAACTCTAAACCCTAAACCTAACAATAACCATAACCCTAACCCTAACCCCTAACCCTTACCCTAACCCTAACCCTAACCCTAACCCTAATCCTAAACCTAACCCTAACTCTAACCCTAACCCTAACCCTAACCCTAAACCTAACCCTAACCTTAACCCTAATCCTAACCCTAACCCTAACCCCAACCGTAACCCTAACCCTAAACCTAATCCTAACCCTAACTCTAACCCTAACCCTAACCCTAACGCTAACCCTATCCCTAACCCTAAACCTAATCCTAACCCTAATCTTAACCCTAATCCTAACCCTAACCCTAACCCTAACCGTAACCATAACACTAAACTCTAAACCCTAAACCTAATCCACCCTAAACCTTAAACAATCCTAAACCATAAACCTTAGACCCTAAATCCTAAATCTAACAATAAACCTAAACCTAACCCTAAATCTAACCCCAACCCTAACCCTAACCCTAAACCCTGCCTGACCCTAACCCTAACCCTAACCCTAAACCTAACCCTGACCCTAATCCTAAAACTAACCCTATTTCTAATTCTAACCCTAACACTAATCATAAACTTAAACCTAACCCCCTAATTATAACCCTAACCCTTTCACTAACCCTAACCCTTAAACCTAACCCTAACCCTAACCCTAACCCTAACCTAACCCTAACCCTAACCCTAACCCTAACCCTAACCCTAACCTAACCCTAACCCTAACCCTAACCCTAACACAAACCCTAACACTAACCCCCTAACTTTCACCCTAACCCTAACCCTAACCCTAAACCTAACCCTTACCATAAACCTAACCCTAAACCTAACTCCATCCCTAACTCTAACCCTAACCGTAACCATAACACTAAACTCTAAACCCTAAACCTTATCCACCCTAAACTTTAAACAATCCTAAACCATAAACCTTAAACCCTAAACCCTAAATCTAACAATAAACCTAAACCTAACCCTAAATCTAACCCTAACCCTATCCCTAACCCTAAACTTAACCCTGACCCTAACCCTAACCCTAATCCTAACACTAACCATAACCCTAACCCTAACACTAACCCTAACCTTAACCCTAACCCTAACCCTAACCCTAACCCTAACCCTAACTCTAACCCTAACCCTAACCATAACCGTAACCATAATACTAAACTCTAAACCCTAAACTTAATCCACCCTTAAACTTAAACAATCCTAAACCATAAACCTTAAACCCTAAACCCTAAATCTAACAATAAACCTAAACCTAACCCTAAATCTAACCCTAACCCTAACCCTAACCCTAAACATAAACCTTACCCTAACCCTAATCCTAATCCTAACACTAATCATAACCCAAACACTAACCCTAAACCTAACCCTAAACCTAACCCTAAACCTCACACTATCCCTAATCCTAACACAAAACCCTAAACTTTAATTCTAACCCTAACTTTAACCCTACCCTTAACCCTAATCCTAACCATATTTCTAAACCTAACCCTGACCCTAATCCTAACACTAACCCTATTTCTAATTCTAACCCTAACACTCATCCTAAACTAAAACCTAACACCCTAATAATAACCCTAACACTAAACCTAACCCTAACCCTAACCCTAACCCTAACACTAACACTAACCCCTAACCCCTAACACTAACCCTAACCCAAACCCCTAACCCTAACCCTAACCCTAACCCTAACCTTAACCCTAACCCTAAACCTAACCATAAACCTATCCCTAACCCTAACCCTTATTCTAACACTAACACTAACATTAACCCTAACCCTAACCTTAACCCTCACCCTAACCCTCACCTTAACCCTAAACCTAACCCTAACACTAACCCTAACTCCCTAAATCCTAAACCCTAAACCCCGAAAAACCCTAAACACTAATTCCAAAAGCACCCTAAACCCTAAACTATAAACACTAAACGCTAAAAAACCCTAAACCCTAAACCCTAAACACTAAACCCTTAACAAGCCTAAACCCTAAAACCATTAACACTATACCCTAAACAACCCTAAACCCTTAACACTAAACATTATACCCTAAACCCTAAAACACTGTACAACCTTAAACCCTAAACCTTAAAATATCCTAAATCATAAATCCTGAACAACCCTAAACACTAAATCATAAACAACCCTAAAAAACCCTAAACAACTCTAAACGCTAAACCTAAACAACCCTAAACATTAAACAATCTTAAACGCTAAACCCTATACCCTAAACCTAAACCACCCTAAAACTTAAACAATCCTAAACCCTAAACCTTAAACCATAAACCCTAAATTTTAAACCATAAATCTAAGAATAACCATAACCCTAACCCTAACCCTAACCCTAAACCTTACCCTGACCCTAACCCTAACCCTAATCCTAACACTAACCATAACCCTAACCCTAACCCTAACCCTAACCTTAACCCTAACCCTAACCCTAACCCTAACCCTAACCCTAACCCTAACCCTAAACCTAACCCTAACCCCTTAACCTTAATCCCTAAATCCTAAACCTTGAACAACCATAAATCCTAAACCCTGAACAACCCTAAATCATAAATCCTGAATAACCCTAAACACTAACCTCTAAACAACCCTAAACAACCCTAATCACTAAACCATAAACAACCCTAAACACTAAACCCTAAACAACCCTATACCCTAAACTTTAAACACTAAACCCTAAATAACCCTAAACCCTAAACCATTAACACTATACCCTAAACAACACTAAACATTAACCCAAAACAACCCTAAAACCTAAACCTTAAACACTAAAACTTAAACAACCCTAAACTCTAAACACTAAAGCCTAAACAACCCGAAACTTTTAACCCTAAACACTATACCCTAAACAACCCTAAACCTTAAACAATCCTAAAGTCTAAACCCTAAACCCTTAACCTAAACCACCCTAAATCTTAAACAATCCTAAACCCTAAACCTTAAACCCTAAACACTAAACCCTAAACCCTAAACCTAAAAATAACCATAACCCTAACCCTAACACCTAACCCTTACCCTAACCCTAACCCTAACCCTAATCCTAACCCTAACCCTAACCCTAACCCTAACCCTAACCCTAACCCTAACCCTAACTCTAAACCTAATCCTAACCCTAACCTTAACCCTAATCCTAACCCTAACCCTAACCCTAACCGTAACCATAACATTAAACTCTAAACCCTAAACCTAATCAACCCTAAACCTTAAACAATCCTAAACCATAAACCTTAGACCCTAAATCCTAAATCTAACAATAAACATAAACCTAACCCTAAATCTAACCCTAACCATAACCCTAACCCTAAACCCTCCCTGACCCTAACCCTAACCCTAACCCTAACCCTAACCCTAACCCTAAATCTAACCCTGACCCTAATCCTAACACTAACCCTATTTCTAATTCTAACCCTAGCACTAATCCTAAACGTAAACCTAACGCCCTAAAAATAACCCTAACCCTAACACTAACCCTAACCCCTAACCTTAACCCTAATCCTAACCCTAACCCTAACCCTAACCTTAACACTAACCCCTAACCCTTACCCTAACCCTAACCCTAACCCTAACTCTAACCATTACCCTAACCCTAACCCTAACCTAACCCTAACCCTAACCCTAACACTAAACGTAACCATAACACTAAACTCTAAACCCTAAACCTAATCCACCCTAAACCTTAAACAATCCTAAACCATAAACCTTAAACCCTAAACCCTAAATCTAACAATAAACCTAAACCTGACATTAAATCTAACCCTAACCCTAACCCTAACCCTAAACCTTACCCTGACCATAACCCTAACCCTAATCCTAACACTAACCATAACCCTAACCCTAACCCTAACCTTAACCCTAACCCTAACCCTAACCCTAACCCTAACCCTAACCCTAAACCTAACCCTAAACCTAACCCTAACCCCTTAACCTTAATCCCTAAATCCTAAACCCTGAACAACCATAAATCCTAAACTCTGAAAAACCCTAAATCATAAATCCTGAATAACTCTAATTACTAACCTCTAAACAACCCTAAACAACCCTAATCACTAAACCATAAACAACCCTAAACACTAAACCCTAAAGAACCCTATACCCTAAACCTTAAACACTAAACCCTAAATAACCCTAAACCCTAAACCATTAACACTATACCCTAAACAACACTAAACATTAACCCAAAACAACCCTAAAACCTAAACCTTAAACACTAAAACTTAAACAACCCTAAACCCTAAACACTAAAGCCTAAACAACCCTAAACTTTTAACCCTAAACACTATACCCTAAACAACCCTAAACCTTAAACAATCTTAAAGTCTAAACCCTAAACCCTTAACCTAAACCACCCTAAATCTTAAACACTCCTAAACCCTAAACCTTAAACCCTAAACACTAAACCCTAAACCCTAAACCTAACAATAAACATAACCCTAACCCTAACCCCTAACCCTTACCCTAACCCTAAACCTAACCCTAATCCTAACCCTAACCCTAACCATAACCCTAACCCTAACCCTAACCCTAACTCTAAACCTAATCCTAACCCTAACCTTAACCCTAATCCTAACCCTAACCCTAACCCTAACCGTAACGATAACACTAAACTCTAAACCCTAAACCTAATCCACCCTAAACCTTAAACAATCCTAAACCATTAACCTTAGACCCTAAATCCTAAATCTAACAATAAACATAAACCTAACTCTAAATCTAACCCTAACCCTAACCCTAACCCTAAACCCTCCCTGACCCTAACCCTAACCCTAACCCTAACCCTAACCCTAACCCTAACCCTAAACCTAACGCTGACCCTAATCCTAACACTAACCCTATTTCTAATTCTAACCCTAACACTAATCCTAAACGTAAACCTAACCCCCTAATAATAACCCTAACACTAACACTAACCCTAACCCCTAACCTTAACCCTAACCCTAACCCTAAACCTAACCCTAACACTAACCCCTAACCCTTACCCTAACCCTAACCCTAACCCTAACCCTAACCATTACCCTAACCCTAACCCTAACCCTAACCTAACCCTAACCCTAACCCTAACACTAAACGTAACCATAACACTAAACTCTAAACCCTAAACCTAATCCACCCTAAACCTTAAACAATCCTAAACCATAAACCTTAAACCCTAAACCCTAAATCTAACAATAAACCTAAACCTGACCCTAAATCTAACCCTAACCCTAACCCTAACCCTAAACCTAACCCTGACCCTAACCCTAACCCTAATCCTAACACTAACCATAACCCTAACCCTAACCCTAACCCTAACCTTAACCCTAACCCTAACCCTAACCCTAACCCTAACCCTAACCCTAACTCCTTAACCTTAATCCCTAAATCCTATTCCCTGAACAACCATAAATCTTAAACCCTGAATAACCCTAAACACTAACCTCTAAACAACCCTAAACAACCCTAATCACTACACCATAAACAACCCTAAACACTAAACCCTAAACAACCCTATACCCTAAACCTTAAACACTAAACCCTAAATAACCCTAAACCCTAAACCATTAACACTATACCCTAAACAACACTAAACATTAACCAAAAACCACCCTAAAACCTAAACCTTAAACACTAAAACTTAAAAAAACCTAAACACTAAACACTAAAGCCTAAACAACCCTAAACTTTTAACCCTAAACACTATACCCTAAACAACCCTAAACTTTAAACAATCCTAAAGTCTAAACCCTAAACCCTTAACCTAAACCACCCTAAATCTTAAACAATCCTAAACCCTAAACCTTAAACCCTAAACACTAAATCCTAAACCCTAATCCTAACACTAACCATAACCCTAACCCTAACCCTAACCCTAACCCTTACCCTAACCCTAACCCTAACCCTAATCCTAACCCTAACCCTAACACTAACACTAACCCTAACCCTAATTCTAACCCTAACTCTAAACCTAATCCTAACCCTAACCTTAACCCTAATCCTAACCCTAACCCTAACCCTAACCCTAACCGTAACCATAACACTAAACTCTAAACCCTAAACTTAATCCACCCTAAACCTTAAACAATCCTAAACCATAAACCTTAGACCCTAAATCCTAAATCTAAGAATAAAACTAAACCTAAACCTAAATCTAACCCTAACCCTAACCCTAACCCTAAACCCTCCCTGACCCTAACCCTAACCCTAACCCTAACCCTAACCCTAACCCTAACCCTAAACCTAACCCTGACCCTAATCCTAACACTAACCCTATTTCTAATTCTAACCCTAACACTAATCCTAAACTTAAACCTAACCCCCTAATAATAACCCTAACCCTAACACTAACCCTAACCCCTAACCTTAACCCTAACCCTAACCCTAACCCTAACACTAACCCCTAACCCTTACCCTAACCCTAACCCTAACCCTAACCCTAACCCTAACCATTACCCTAACCCTAACCCTAACCCTAACCCTAACCCTAACACTAACCGTAACCATAACACTAAACTCTAATTCCTAAAACTAATCCACCCTAAACCTTAAACAATCCTAAACCATAAACCTTAAACCTTAAACCCTAAATCTAACAATAAACCTAAACCTAACCCTAAATCTAACCCTAACCCTAACCCTAACCCTAAACCTAACCCTGACCCTAACCCTAACCCTAATCCTAACACTAACCATAACCCTAACCCTAAACCTAACCCTAACCTTAACCCTAACCCTAACCCTAACCCTAACCCTAACCCTAACCTTAACCCTAACCCTAACCCCTTAACCTTAATCCCTAAATCCTAAACCCTGAACAACCATAAATCCTAAACGCTGAACAACCCTAAATCATAAACCCTGAATTACCCTAAACACTAACCTCTAAACAACCCTAAACAACCCTAATCACTAAACCATAAACAACCCTAAACACTAAACCCTAAACAACCCTATACCCTAAACCTTAAACACTAAACCCTAAATAACCCTAAACCCTAAACCATTAACACTATACCCTAAACAACACTAAACACTAAACCCAAAACAACCCTAAAACCTAAACCTTAAACACTAAACCTTAAACAACCCTAAACCCTAAACAGTAAACCCTAAACAACCCTAAACTTTTAACCCTATACACTATACCCTAAACAACCCTATACCTTAAACAATCCTAAACTCTAAACCCTAAACCCTTAACCATAACCACCCTAAATCTTAAACAATCCTAAACCCTAAACCTTAAACCCTAAACACAAAACCCTAAACCCTAAACCTAACAATAACCATAACCCTAACCCTAACCCCTAACCCTTACCCTAACCCTAACCCTAACCCTAATCCTAACCCTAACCCTAACCCTAACCCTAACCCTAATCCTAACCTTAACCCTAAACCTAATCCTAACCCGTACCCTAACCCTAACTTTAACTTTAACCCTAATCCTAACACCAAACCCTAAACCCTAAACCTAACCCTAACCCTAAAATAAACTTTAAATCCTCAACCTAATCTACCCTAAACCTTAAACAATCCTAAACCCTAAACCCTGAACCCTAAACCTAACCCTAACCCTAACCCTAACACTAACCATAACCCAAACACTAAATTGTAAACCCTAAATTTAATTTATGATAAACCTTAAACAATCTTAAACCCTAAACCTTAAACCTTAAACCTAACAATTACCATAACCCTAACCCTAATCCTAACCCAAACCCTAACCCTAAACATAACCCTAACACTAAACCTAACCCTAACTCTAACCCTAACCCTAAACCTAACACTAACACTAAACGTAGTCCTAACCCTAACCCTAACCCTAAACCTGACCCTAACCCTAACCCTAACCCTAACCCTAATCCTAACTCTAACCCTAATCTTAACAATAAACCTAAACTTAACCTTAACCCTAACCCTAACCTTAACCCTAACAGTAATCCCTAAACCCTAAACCTAACCCTAACGATATCCCAAACACAAAACTCTAAACCCTAAAAATAATCCACCCTAAACCTTAAACAATCCTAAAACCTAAACCTTTACCCTAAACCCTAAACCCTAAACCTAACAATATCCCTGACCCTAAACGTAACCCTAAACCTAACCCTAACCCTAACCCTAATCCGAACACTAAACCCTAAACCCTAAACCTGACCCTAACCTTAACACTAAACTCTAAACCCTAAACCTAATCTACCCTAAACCTTAAACAATCCTAAACCCAAAACCTTAGACCCTAAAGACTAAACCCTAAACCTAACAATAAACCTAACACTAACCCTAACCCTAACCCTAACCTTAAACCTAACCCTAACCATAACCCTATCCCTAAACCTAACCCTAACCTTAAGCCTAACCGTAAACCTAACCCTAAACCTAAACCTAAACTTAACCCTAACCCTAACCCTAAACCTAACAATAAACATAATCATAACCCTTACCCTAACCCTAACCCTAAACCTAACCGTAA
>NC_137966.1:29936190-29981190 GCF_963924665.1 Micromys minutus | reverse complement strand
TAACCCTAACCCCAACCCTAACCTTAACCCCATTTCCCTAACCCTAACCTTAAGCCTAACATAACCCCATAACCTTAACTCTAACCATAACTCTAACCCTAATGCTAACCCTAACCCTAACCCTAACCTTAACCCCTTAACCTTAATCCCTAAATCCTAAACCCTGAACAACCATAAATCCTAAATCCTGAACAACCCTAAATCATAAACCCTGAATAACCCTAAACACTAACCTCTAAACCACCCTAAACAACCCTAATCACTAAACCATAAACAACCCTAAACACTAAACCCTAAACAACCCTATACACTAAACCTTAAACATTAAACCCTAAATAACCCTAAACCCTAAACCATTAACACTATACCCTAAACAACACTAAACACTAAACCCAAAACAACCCTAAAACCTAAACCTTAAACACTAAACCTTAAACAACCCTAAACCCTGAACACTAAACCCTAAACAACCCTAAACATTTAAACCTAAACACTATATCCTAAACAATCCTAAACCTTAAACAATCCTAAACTCTAAACCCTAATCCCTTAACCTAAACCACCCTAAATCTTAAACAATCCTAAACCCTAAACCTTAAACCCTAAACACTAAACCCTAAACCCTAACCCTAACCTAACCCTAACCCTAACCCTAACCCTAACCCTAACCCTAAACCTAACTCTGACCCTAACCGTAACCCTAATCCTAACACTAACCATAACCTTAACCCTAACCCTAACCCTAACCTTAACCCTAACCCTAACCCTAACACTAACCCTAACCCTAACCGTAACCCTAACCCTAACCCTAACCCTAACCCTAACCTTAACCCTAACCCCTTAACCTTAATCCCTAAATCCTAAACCCTGAACAAACATAAATCCTAAACCCTGAACAACCCTAAATCATAAACCCTGAATAACCCTAATCACTAACCTCTAAACAACCCTAAACAACCCTAATCACTAAACAATAAACAACCCTAAACACTAAACCCTAAACAACCCTATACCCTAAACCTTAAACACTAAACCCTAAATAACCCTAAACCCTAAACCATTAACACTATACCCTAAACAACACTAAACACTAAACCCAAAACAACCCTAAAACCTAAACCTTAAACTCTAAAACTTAAACAACCCTAAACCCTAAACACTAAAGCCTAAACAACCCTAAACTTTTAACCCTAAACTCTATACACTAAGCAACCCTAAACCTTAAACAATCCTAAAGTCTAAAGCCTAAACCCTTTACCTAAACCACCCTAAATCTTAAACAATCCTAAACCCTAAACCTTAAACCCTAAACACTAAACCCTAAACCCTAAACCTAACAATAACCATAACCCTAACCCTAACCCCTAACCCTTACACTAACCCTAACCCTAACCATAATCCTAACCCTAACCCTAACCCTAACCCTAACCCTAACCCTAACCTTAACCCTAAACCTAATCCTAACCCTAACCTTAACCCTAATCGTAACCCTAACCCTAACCTTAACCCTAACCGTAACCATAACACTAAACTCTAAACCCTAAACCTAATCCACCCTAAACCTTAAACAATCCTAAACCATAAACCTTAGACCCTAAATCCTAAATCTAACAATAAACCTAAACCTAACCCTAAATCTAACCCTAACCCTAACCCTAACCCTCAACCCTCCCTGACCCTAACCCTAACCCTAACTCTAACACTAACCCTAAACCTAACCCTGACCCTAATCCTAACACTAACCCTATTTCTAATTCTAACACTAACACTAATCCTAAACTTAAACCTAACCCCCTAATAATAACCCTAACCCTAACACTAACTCTAACCCCTAACCTTAACCCTAAACCTAATACTAACCCTAACCCTAACCCTAACCCTAACCCTAACCCTAAACCTAATCCTAAACCTTACCCTAACCCTAACTTTAACCCTAACCCTAATCCTAACACTAAACCCTAAACCATAAACCTAACCCTAACCCTAAAACTAAACTTTAAATCCTAAACCTAATCTACCCTAAACCTTAAACAATCCTAAACCCTAAACCCTGAACCCTAAACCTAACCCTAACCCTAACCCTAACACTAACCATAACCCTAACACTAAATTGTAAACCCTAAATTTAAGTTACGATAAACCTTAAACAATCCTAAACCCTAAACCTTAAACCCTAAACCTAACAATTACCATAACCCTAACCCTAATCCTAACACTAACCCTAACCCTAAACGTAACCCTAACACTAAACCTAACCCTAACCCTAACCCTAACCCTAACCATAAACCTAACACTAACACTAAACCTAATCCTAACCCTAACCCTAACCCTAACCTGACCCTAACCCTAACCCTAACCCTAACCTTAATTCTAACTCTAACCCTAATCCTAACAATAAACCTAAACCTAACCCTAACCCTAACCCTAAACCTAACACTAACCTTAACCCTAACCCTAACCCTAACCCTAACAGTAATCCCTAAACCCTAAACCTAACCCTAACGATATCCCAAACACAAAACTATAAACCCTAAAAATAATCCACCCTAAACCTTAAACAATCCTAAATCCTAAACCTTTACCCTAAACCCTAAACCCTAAACCTAACAATATCCATGACCCTAAACGTAACCCTAAACCTAACCCTAACCCTAACCCTAATCCGAACACTAAACCCTAAACCCTAAACCTAACCCTAACCTTAACACTAAACTCTAAACCCTAAACCTAATCTACCCTAAACCTTAAACAATCCTAAACCCAAAACCTTAGACCCTAAACACTAAACCCTAAACCTAACAATAAACCTAACCCTAACCCTAACCCTAACCCTAAACCTAACCCTAACCGTAACTCTAACCCTAAACCTAACCCTAAACTTAAGCCTAACCATAAACCTAACCCTAACCCTAACCCTAACCGTAACCCTAACCCTAACCCTAACCGTAACACTAACCCTAACCCTAAACCTAACCCTAACCCTAACCTTAACCTTAACCATAACACTAAACTCTAAACCCTAAACCTAATCCACCCTAAACCTTAAATATCCTAAACCATAAACCTTAAACCCTAAACCCTAAATCTAACAATAAACCTAAACCTAATCCTAAATCTATCCCTAACCCTAACCCTAACCCTAAACCTAACCCTGACCTTAACCCTAACCCTAATCCTAACACTAACCATAACCCTAATCCTAACCCTAACCACAAACTTAACCCTAACCATAACCCTAACCCTAAACCTAACCCTAACCCTAACCAAAACCCTAACCCTAAACCTAACCCTAACCCTAACCGTAACCATAACACTAAACTCTAAACCCTAAACCTAATCCACCCTAAACCTTAAACAATCCTAAACCACAAACCTTAAACCCTAAATTCTAAATCTAACAATAAACCTAAACCCAAACCTAAATCTAACCCTAACCCTAACCCTAACCCTAAACCTAATCCTAACACTAACCATAACCCAAACACTAACCCTAACCCTAAACCTAATCCTAACCCTTACCCTAACCCGAACTTTAACCCTAACCCTAATCCTAACACTAAACCCTAAACCCTAAACCTAACCCTAACCCTAAAACTAAACTTTAAATCCTAAACCTAATCTACCCTAAACCTTAAACAATCCTAAACCCTAAACCCTGAACCCTAAACCTAACCCTAACCCTAACACTAACACTAACCATAACCCTAACACTAAATTGTAAACCCTAAATTTAAGTTACGATAAACCTTAAACAATCCTAAACCCTAAACCTTAAACCCTAAACCTAACAATTACCATAACCCTAACCCTAATCCTAACCCTAACCCTAACCCTAAACGTAACCCTAACACTAAACCTAACACTAACCCTAACCCTAACCCTAAACCTAACACTAACACTAAACCTAATCCTAACCCTAACCCTAACCCTAAACCTGACCCTAACACTAACCCTAACCCTAACCCTAATCCTAACTCTAACCCTAATCCTAACAATAAACCTAAACCTAACCCTAACCCTAACCCTAAACCTAACATTAACCTTAACCCTAACCCTAACCCTAACCCTAACAGTAATCCCTAAACCCTAAACCTAACCCTAACAATATCCCAAACACAAAACTCTAAACCCTAAAAATAATCCACCCTAAACCTTAAACAATCCTAAATCCTAAACCTTTACCCTAAACCCTAAACCCTAAACCTAACAATATCCATGACCCTAAACGTAACCCTAAACCTAACCCTAACCCTAACCCTAATCCGAACACTAAACCCTAAACCCTAAACCTAACCCTAACCTTAACACTAAACTCTAAACCCTAAACCTAATCTACCCTAAACCTTAAACAATCCTAAACCCAAAACCTTAGTCCCTAAACACTAAACCCTAAACCTAACAATAAACCTAACCCTAACCCTAACACGAACCCTAACCCTAAACCTAACCTAACCGTAACCCTAACCCTAAACCTAACCCTAACCTTAAGCCTAACCATAAACCTAACCCTAACCATAAACCGAACCTTAACCCTAACTTTAACCCTAAACCTAACAATAAACATAATCATAACCCTTACCCTAACCCTAAGCCTAACCCTAACCTTAACCCTAACCATAACCCTAACCCTAAACCTAACCCTAACCCTAACCCAAACCCTAACCCTAAACCTAACCCTAACCATAACCGTAACCATAACACTAAACTATAAACCCTAAACCTAATCCACCCTAAACCTTAAACAATCCTAAACCACAAACCTTAAACCCTAAACCCTAAATCTAACAATAAACCTAAACCTAACCCTAAATCTAACCCTAACCCTAACCGTAAACCTAAACCTAATCCTAACACTAACCTTAACCCAAACACTAACCCTAACCCTAACCCTAAACCTAACCCTAACCCTAAACTTCACACTAACCCTAATCCTAACACAAAACCTTAAACTTTAAATCTAACCCTAACCCTAACCCTACCCCTAACACTAACCCTAACCCTATCCCTAAACCTAACCCTTACCCTAATCCTAACACTAACCCTATTTCTAATTGTAACCCTAACACTAATCCTAAATTTAAACCTAACTCCCTAATAATAACCCTAACCCTAAACCTAACCCTAACCCTAACCCCCCCAACCCTAACCTTAACCCTAACCCTAACCCTAACCGTAACTCTAACCCTAACCCTAACCGTAACTCTATCCCTAACCCTAACACTAACTCTAACCCTAACCCTAACCCTAACCCTAACCCTAAACCTAACCCTAACCCTAACCCTAACCGTAACCATAAGACTAAACTCTAAACCCTAAACCTAATCCACCCTAAACCTTAAACTATCCTAAACCATAAACCTTAAACCCAAAACCCTAAATCTAACAATAAACCTAAACCTAACCCTAAATCTAACACTAACCTAAACGTAAACCTAAACCTTCCCCTGACCATAAACCAAAGCCTAATCCTAACAATAACCATAACCCAAACAAAGACTAACCCTAAACCTAAACATAACCGTAACTCTAAACCTCACACCTACCCTATCCCTAACCCTAACCCTAACCCTAACCCTAACCCTAACCCTAACACTATACCTAACCCCTAACACTAACCCTAACCCTAAACTCTAACCCTAACCCTAACCCTAACCCTAACCCTAACCCTAACCCTAACCCTAACCCTATCCCTAACCCTAACCCTTATCCTAACACTAACACTAACCTTAACCCTAACCCTAACCTTAACCCTCACCCTAACCATCACCCTAACCCTAAACCTAACCCTAAAACCCTAAATCCTAAACCCTAAACCCAGAAAAACCCTAAACAATAATTCCAAAAGCACCCTAACCCCTAAACTCTCAACACTAAATGCTAAAAAACCCTAATCCCTAAACCCTAAACACTAAACCCTAAACAAGCCTAAACCCTAAAACCATTAACACTATACCCTAAACAACCCTAAACTCTTAACCCTAAACATTATAGCCTAAACCCTAAAACACTATACAACCTTAAACCCTAAACCTTAAAATATCCTAAATCATAAATCCTGAACAACCTTAAACACTAAATCATAAAAAACCCTAAAAAAACCTAAACAACTCTAAACGCTAAAACATAAACAACCCTAAACATTAAACTATCTTAAACGCTAAACCCTATACCCTAAACCTAAACCACCCTAAAACTTAAACAATCCTAAACCCTAAACCTTAAACCATAAACCCTAAATTTTAAACCATAAATCTAAGAATAACCATAACCCTAACCCTAACCCTAAACCTAAACCTAACCCTAACCCCAACCCTAACCTTAACCCCATAACCCTAACCCTAACCTTAAGCCTAACATAACCACATAACCCTAACCCTAACCATCACCCTAACCCTAACCCTAACCCTAACCCTAACCATAAACCTAACCCTAACCCCTAACCCCTAACACTAACCCTAACCCTAACCCCTAACCCTAACACTAACCCTAACCCTAGCCTTACCCTAACCCTAACCCTAACCCTAACCCTAACCCTAACCCTAACCCTAACCTTAACCCTAACCCTAACCTTAACCCTAACCTTAACCCTAAACCCTAACCCTTACCCTAACCCTAAACCTAACCCTAACCCTAAACCTAACCCTAACCCTAACCCTAACCGTAACCCTAACCCTAACCCTAACCCTAACCCTAACCCTAACCCTAACCCTAACCCTAACCCTAACCCTAAACCAAACCCTGACACTAATCCTAACATTAACCCTATTTCTAATTCTAACCCTAACACTAATCCTAAACTTAAACCTAACCCCCTAATAATAACCCTAACCATAACACTAAACCTAACCCCTAACCCTAACCCTAACCATAACCCTAAACTAACCCTAACCCTAACCCTAACCCTAACCCTAACCCAAACCCTAACACTAACCCCCTAACTTTTACCCTAACCCTAACCCTAACCCTAACCCTTACCATAACCCTAACCCTAACCATAACCCCAACCCTAACCCTAACCCTAACCGTAACCATAACACTAAACTCTAAACACTAAACCTAATCCACCCTAAACCTTAAACAATCCTAAACCATAAACCTTAAACCCTAAACCCTAAATCTAACAATAAACCTAAACCTAACCCTAAATCTAACCCTAACCCTATATCTAACCCTAAACCTAACCCTGACCCTAACCCTAACCCTAATCCTAACACTAACCATAACCCTAACCCTAACACTAACCCTAACCTTAACCCTAACCCTAACCCTAACCCTAACCCTGTCTCTAACCCTAACCCTAACCCTAACCGTAACCATAATACTAAACTCTAAACCCTAAACCTAATCCACCCTAAACTCTAAACAATCCTAAACCATAAACCTTAAACCCTAAACCCTAAATCTAACAATAAACCGAAACCTAACCCTAAATATAACCCTAACCCTAACCCTAACCCTAAACCTAAACCTGACCCTAACACTAACCCTAATCCTAACACTAATCATAACCCAAATTCTAACCCTAACCCTAACCCTAAACCTAACCCTAAACCTCACACTATCCCTAATCCTAACACTAAACCCTAAACTTTAAATCTAACCCTAACCCTAACCCTACCCTTAACCCTAACCCTAACCCTATCCCTAAACCTAACCCTGACCCTAATCCTAACACTAACCCTATTTCTAATTCTAACCCTAACACTAATCCTAAACTAAAACCTAACCCCCTAATAATAACCCTACACTAAACATAACCCTAACCCTAACCCTAACCCTAACCCTAACACTAACCCCTAACCCCTAACACTAAACCTAACCCTAACCCCTAACCCTAACCCTAACCCTAACCCTAACCCTAAACCTAACCCTAAACCTATCCCTATCCCTAACCCTTACCCTAACACTAACACTAACCTTAACCCTAACCCTAACCTTAACCCTCACCCTAACCCTCACCTTAACCCTAAACCTAACCCTAACACTAACCCTAACACCCTAAATCCTAAACCCTAAACCCCGAAAAACCCTAAACACTAATTCCAAAAGCACCCTAAACCCTAAACTATAAACACTAAACGCTAAAAAACCCTAAACACTAAACCCTAAACACTAAACCCTAAACAAGCCTAAACCCTAAAACCATTAACACTATACCCTAAACAACCCTTAACCCTTAACCCTAAACATTATACACTAAACCCTAAAACACTATACAACCTTAAACCCTAAACCTTAAAATATCCTAAATCATAAATCCTGAACAACCCTAAACACTAAATTATAAACAACCCTAAAAAACCCTAAACAACTCTAAACGCTAAAACCTAAACAACCCTAACCATTAAACAATCTTAAACGCTAAATTCTATACCCTAAACCTAAACCACACTAAAACTTAAACAATCCTAAAGACTAAACCTTAAACCATAAGCCCTAAATTTTAAACCATAAATCTAAGAATAACCATAACCCTAACCCTAACCCTAAACCTAAACCTAACCCTAACCCCAACCCTAACCTTAACCCCATAACCCTAACCCTAACCTTAAGCCTAACATAACCCCATAACCCTAACTCTAACCCTAACTCTAACCCTAACTCTAACCCTAACCCTAACCCTAACCTAACCCTAGCCCTAACCCTAACCCTAACACTAACCCTAACCCCTAACCCTAACCCTAACCCTAACCCTAACCCTAACCCTAACCTAACCCTAACCCTAACCCTTACCCTAACCCAAACCCTAACACTAACCCCTACCTTTTACCATAACCCTAACCCTAACCCTAACCCCATCCCTAACCCTAACCCTAACTGTAACCATAACACTAAACTCTAAACCCTAAACCTAATCTACCCTAAACCTTAAACAATCCTAAACCATAAACCTTAGACCCTAAATCCTAAATCTAACAATAAACCTAAACCTAACCCTAAATCTAACCCTAACCCTATCCCTAACCCTAAACCTAACCCTGACCCTAAACCTAACCCTAATCCTAACACTAACCATAACTCTAACCCTAACATTAACCCTAACCTTAACCCTAACCCTAACCCTCACCCTAACCCAAACCCTAACCCTAACTCTAACCCTAACCCTAACACTAACCGTAACCATAATACTAAACTCTAAACCCTAAACCTAATCTACCCTGAACCTTAAACAATCCTAAACCTTAAACCTTAAACCCTAAACCCTAAATCTAATAAACCTAAACCTGACCCAAAATCTAACCCTAACCCTAACCCTAACCCTAAACCTAAAACTGACCCTAACCCTAACCCTAATAATAACACTAATCATAACCCAAACACTAACCCTAACCCTAACCCTAAACCTAACCCTAAACCTCACACTATCCCTATTCCTAACACTAAACCCTAAACTTTAAATCTAACCCTAACACTAACCCTACCCTTAACCCTAACCCTAACCATATCCCTAAACCTAACCCTGACCCTAATCCTAACACTAACCCTATTTCTAATTCTAACCCGAACACTAATCTTGAACTAAAACCTAACCCCCTAATAATAACCCTAACCTAACCCTAACCCTAACTCTAACCCTAACACTAACCCCTAACCCCTAACAGTAACCCAACCCTAACCCCTAACCCTAACCTTAACCCTAACCCTAAACTTAACCCTAACCCTAACCCTAACCCTATCCCTAACCCTAACCCTTACCCTAACACTAACACTAACCTTAACCCTAACCCTAACCTTAACCCTCACCCTAACCCTCACCTTAACCCTAAACCTAACCCTAACACTAACACTAACACCCTAAATCCTAAACACTAAACCCCGAAAAACCCTAAACACTAATTCCAAAAGCGCCCTAAACCCTAAACTGTAAACACTAAACGCTAAAAAACCCTAAACCCTAAACCCTAAACACTAAACACTAAACAAGCCTAAACCCTAAAACCATTAACACTATACCCTAAACAACCCTAAACCCTTAACCCTAAACAATATACCCTAAACCCTACAACACTATACAACCTTAAACCCTAAACCTTAAAATATCCTAAATCATAAATCCTGAACAACCCTAAACACTAAATCATAAACAACCCTAAAAAACCCTAAACAACTCTAAACGCTAAAACCTAAACAACCCTAAACATTAAAGAATCTTAAACGCTAAACCCTATACCCTAAACCTAAACCACCCTAAAACTTAAACAATCCTAAACCCTAAACCTTAAACCATAAACCCTAAAATTTAAACCTTAAATCTAAGAATAACCATAACCCTAACCCTAACCCTAAACCTAAACCTAACCCTAACCACAACCCTAACCTTAACCCCATAACCCTAACCCTAACCTTAAGCCTAACATAACCCCATAACCCTAACTCTAACCCTAACTATAACCCTAATGCTAACCCTAACCCTAACCCTAACCCTAACCCTAACCCTAACCCCTTAACCTTAAGCCCTAAATCCTAAACCCTGAACAACCATAAATCCTAAACCCTGAACAACCCTAAATCATAAACCCTGAATAACCCTAAACACTAACCTCTAAACAACCCTAAACAACCCTAATCACTAAACCATAAACAACCCTAAACACTAAATCCTAAACAACCCTATTCCCTAAACCTTAAACACTAAACCCTAAATAACTCTAAACCATAAACCATTAACACTATACCCTAAACAACACTAAACACTAAACCCAAAACAACCTTAAAAATTAACCTTAAACACTAAACCTTAAACAACCCTAAACCCTAAACACTAAACCCAAAACAACCCTAAACTTTTAACCCTAAAAACTATACCCTAAACAACCCTAAACCTTAAACAATCCTAAACTCTAAACCCTAAACCCTTAACCTAAACCACCCTAAATCTTAAACAATCCTAAACCCTAAACCTTAAACCCTAAACACTAAACCCTAAACCCTAAACCTAACAATAACCATAACCCTAACCCTAACCCCTAACCCTTACCCTAACTCTAACCATAACCCTAATCCTAACCCTAACCCTAACCCTAACCCTAACCCTAACCCTAACCCTAAACCTAAACCTAATCCTAATCCTAACCTTAACCCTAATCCTAACCCTAACCCTAACCCTAACCGTAACCATAACACTAAACTCTAAACCCTAAACCTAATCCACCCTAAACCTTAAACAATCCTAAACCATAAACCTTAGACCCTAAATCCTAAATCTAACAATAAACCTAAACCTAACCCTAAATCTTACCCTAACCCTAACCCTAACCCTAAACCGTCCCTGACCCTAACCCTCACCCTAACCCTAACCCTAACCCTAAACCTAACCCTGACCCTAATCCTAACACTAACCCTATTTCTAATTCTAACCCTAACACTAATCCTAAACTTAAACCTAACCCCCTAATAATAACCTTAACCCTAACACTAACCCTAACCCCTAACCCTAACCCTAACCCTAACCCTAACCTAACCCTAACCCTAACCCTAATCCTAACCCTAACACTAACCATTAACCCTTACCCTAACCCTAACCCTCACCCTAACCATTACCCTAACCCTAACCCTAACCCTAACCCTAACACTAACCGTAACCATAACACTAAACTCTAAACCCTAAACCTAATCCACCCTAAACCTTAAACAATCCTAAACCATAAACCTAAACCCTAAACCCTAAATCTAACAATAAACCTAAACCTGACCCTAAATCTAACCCTAACCCTAACCCTAACCCTAAACCTAACCCTGACCCTAACACTAACCCTAATCCTAACACTAACCATAACCCTAACCCTAACCGTAACCCTAACCTTAACGCTAACCCTAACCCTAACCCTAACCCTAACCCTAACCCTAACCCTAATCCTAACCCTAACCCTAACCCCTTAACCTTTATCCCTAAATCCTAAACCCTGTACAACCATAAATCCTAAACCCTGAACAACCCTAAATCATAAACCCTGAATAACCCTAAACACTAACCTCTAAACTACCCTAAATAACCCTAATCACTAAACCATAAACAACCCTAAACACTAAACCCTAAACAACCCTATACCCTAAACCTTAAACACTAAACCCTAAATAACCCTAAACCCTAAACCATTAGCACTATACCCTAAACAACACTAAACACTAAACCCAAAACAACCCTAAAACCTAAACCTTAAACACTAAACCTTAAACAACCCTAAACCCTAAACACTAAACCCTAAACAACCCTAAACATTTAACCCTAAACACTATACTCTAAACAACACTAAACCTTAAACAATCCTAAACTCTAAACCCTAAACCCTTAACCTAAACCACCCTAAATCTTAAACAATCCTAAACCCTAAACCTTAAACCCTAAACACTAAACCCTAAACCCTAAACCTAACAATAACCATAACCCTAACCCTAACCCCTAACCCTTACCCTAACCCTAACCCTAACCCTAATCCTAACCCTAACCCTAACCCTAACCCTAACCCTAAACCTAATCCTAACCCTAACCTTAACCCTAATCCTAACCCTAACCCTAACCCTAACACTAACCGTAACCATAACACTAAACTCTAAACCCTAAACCTAATCCACCCTAAACCTTAAACAATCCTAAACCATAAACGTTAGACCCTAAATCCTAAATCTAACAATAAACCTAAACCTAAACCTAAATCTAACCCTAACCCTAACCCTAAACCTAAACCCTCCCTGACCCTAACCCTAACCCTAACCCTAACCCTAAACCTAACCCTGACCCTAATCCTAACACTAACCCTATTTCTAATTCTAACCCTAACACTAATCCTAAACTTAAACCTAACCCTCTAATAATAACCCTAACCCTTTCACTAACCCTAACCCCTAACCCTAACCCTAACCCTAACCCTAACCCTAACCCTAACCCTAACCTAACCCTAACCCTAACCCTAACCCTAACCCTAACCCTAACCCTAACCCTAACCCTAACCCTAACCTAACCCTAACGCTAACCCTAACCCTAACACAAACCCTAACAATAACCCCCTAACTTTTACCCTAACCCTAACCCTAAAACTAAACCTAACCCTTACCATAACCCTAACCCTAACCCAAACCCCATCTTTAACCCTAACCCTAACCGTAACCATAACACTAAACTCTAAACCCTAAACCTAATCCACCCTAAACCTTAAACAATCCTAAACCATAAACCTTAGATACTAAACCCTAAATCTAACAATAAACCTAAACCTAACCCTAAATCTAACCCTAACCCTATCCCCAACACTAAACCTAACCCTGACCCTAACCCTAACCCTAATCCTAACACTAACCATAACCCTAACCCTAACACTAACCCTAACCTTAACCCTAACCCTAACCTTAACCCTAACCCTAACTCTAACCCTAACCCTAACCCTAACCGTAACCGTAATAATAACTCTAAACCCTAAACCTAATCCACCCTTAAACTTAAACAATCCTAAACCATAAACCTTAAACCCTAAACCCTAAATCTAACAATAAACCTAAACCTAACCCTAAATCTAACCCTAACCCTAACCCTAACCCTAAACATAAACATGACCCTAACCCTAATCCTAATCCTAACACTAATCATAACCCAAACACTAACCCTAACCCTAACCCTAAACCTAACCCTAAACCTCACCCTATCCCTAATCTTAACAATTAACCCTAAACCTTAATTCTAACCCTAACCCTAACCTACCCTTCACCCTAACCCTAACCATATTTCTAAACCTAATCCTGACCCTAATCCTAACACTAACCATATTTCTAATTCTAACCCTAACACTAATCATAAACTAAAACCTAACCCCCTAATAATAACCCTAAAACTAAACCTAACCCTAACCCTAACCCTAATCCTAACCCTAACACTAACCCCTAACCCCTAACACTAACCCTAACCCAAACCCCTAACCCTAACCCTAACCCTAACCCTAACATTAACCCTAACCTTAACCCTAACCCTAACCCTATCCCTAACCCTTACCCTTATTCTAACACTAACACTAACCTTAACCCTAACCCTAACCTTAACCCTCACCCTAACCCTCACCTTAACCCTAAACCTAACCCTAACACTAACCCTAACACCCTAAATCCTAAACCCTAAACCCCGAAAAATCCTAAACACTAATTCCAAAAGCACCCTAAACCCTAAACTATAAACTCTAAACGCTAAAAAACCCTAAACCCTAAACCCTAAACACTAAACCCTAAACAAGCCTAAACCCTAAAACCATTAACACTATACCCTAAACAACCCTAAACCCTTAACCCTAAACATTATACCCTAAACCCTAAAACACTATACAACCTTAAACCCTAAACCTTAAAATATCCTAAATCATAAATAATGAACAACCCTAAACACTAAATTATAAACAACCCTAAAAAACCCTAAACAACTCTAAACGCTAAAACCTAAACAACCCTAACCATTAAACAATCTTAAACGCTAAATTTTGTACCCTAAACCTAAACCACTCTATAACTTAAACAATCCTAAACCCTAAACCTTAAACCATAAACCCTAAATTTTAAACCATAAATCTAAGAATAACCATAACCCTAACCCTAATCCTAAACCTAAACCTAACCCTAACCTCAACCCTAACCTTAACCCCATAACCCTAACCCTAACCTTAAGCCTAACATAACCCCATAACCCTAACTCTAACCCTAACTCTAACCCTAATGCTAACCCTAACCCTAACCCTAACCCTAACCCCTTAACCTTAATTCCTAAATCCTAAACCCTGAACAACCATAAATCCTAAACCCTGAACAACCCTAAATCATAAACCCTGAATAACCCTAAACACTAACCTCTAAACAACCCTAAACAACCCTAATCACTAAACCATAAACAACCCTAAACACTAAACCCTAAACAACCCTATACCTTAAACCTTAAACACTAAACCCTAAATAACCCTAAACCCTAAACCATTAACACTATACCCTAAACAACACTAAACACTAAATCCAAAACAACCCTAAAACCTAAACCTTAAACACTAAACCTTAAACAAACCTAAACCCTAAACACTAAACCCTAAACAACCCTAAACTTTTAACCCTAAACACTATACCCTAAACAACCCTAAACCTTAAACAATCCTAAACTCTAAACCCTAAACCCTTAACCTAAACCACCCTAAATCTTAAACAATCCTAAACCCTAAACCTTAAACCCTAAACACTAAACCCTAAACCATAAACCTAACAATAACCATAACCCTAACCCTAACCCCTAACCCTTACCCTAACCCTAACCCTAACCCTAATCCTAACCCTAACCCTAACCCTAACCCTAACCCTAACCCTAACCCTAACCCTAAACCTAACCCTAACCTTAACCCTAATCCTAACCCGAACCCTAACCCTAACCGTAACCCTAAACCTAAACCTAATCCTAACCCTAACCCTAACCCTAACCCTAACCCTAACCCTAACCCTAAACCTAATCCTAACCCTAACCTTAACCCTAATCCTAACCCTAACCCTAACCCTAACCGTAACCATAACACTAAACTCTAAACCCTAAACCTAATCCACCCTAAACGTTAAACAATCCTAAACCATAAACCTTAGACCCTAAATCCTAAATCTAACAATAAAACTAAACCTAACCCTAAATCTAACACTAACCCTAACCCTAACCCTAAACCCTCCCTGACCTTAACCCTAACCCTAACCCTAAACCTAACCCTGACCCTAATCCTAACACTAACCCTATTTCTAATTCTAAGCCTAACACTAATCCTAAACTTAACCTAACCCCCTAATAATAACCCTAACCCTTTCAATAACCCTAACACCTAACCCTAACCCTAACCCTAACCCTAACCCTAACACTAACCCCTAACCCCTAACACTAAACCTAACCCTAACCCCTAACCCTAACCCTAACCCTAACCCTAACCCTAACCCTAAACCTAACCCTAACCCTATCCCTAACCCTAACCCTTACCCTAACACTAACACTAACCTTAACCCTAACCCTAACCTTAACCCTCACCCTAACCCTCACCTTAACCCTAAACCTAACCCTAACACTAACCCTAACACCCAAAATCCTAAACCCTAAACCCCGAAAAACCCTAAACACTAATTCAAAAGCACCCTAAACCCTAAACTATAAACACTAAACGCTAAAAAACCCTAAACACTAAACACTATACCCTAAACAACCCTAAACCCTTAACCCTAAACATTATACCCTTAACCCTAAAACACTATACAACCTTAAACCCTAAACCTTAAAATATCCTAAATCATAAATCCTGAACAACCCTAAACACTAAATTATAAACAACCCTAAAAAACCCTAAACAACTCTAAACGCTAAAACCTAAACAACCCTAACCATTAAACAATCTTAAACGCTAAATTCTATACCCTAAACCTAAACCACCCTAAAACTTAAACAATCCTAAACCCTAAACCTTAAACCATAAGCCCTAAATTTTAAACCATAAATCTAAGAATAACCATAACCCTAACCATAACCCTAAACCGAAACCTAACCCTAACCTTAACCCTAACCTTAACCCCATAACCCTAACCCTAAACTTAAGCCTAACATAACCCCATAACCCTAACTCTAACCCTACTCTAACCCTAACTCTAACCCTAATGCTAACCCTAACCCTAACCCTAACCCTAACCCTAACCCCTTAACCTTAATCCCTAAATTCTAAACCCTGAACAACCATAAATCCTAAACCCTGAACAACCCTAAATCATAAACCCTGAATAACCCTAAACACTAACCTCTAAACAACCCTAAACAACCCTAATCAGTAAACCATAAACAACCCTAATCACTAAACCCTAAACAACCCTATACACTAAACCTTAAACACTAAACCCTAAATAACCCTAAACCCTAAACCATTAACACTATACCCTAAAGAACACTAAACACTCAACCCCAAACAACCCTAAAACCTAAACCTTAAACACTAAACATTAAACAACCCTAAACCCTAAACACTAAACCCTAAAAAACCCTAAACTTTTAACCCTAAACTCTATACCCTAAACAACCATAAACCTTAAACAATCCTAAACTCTAAACGCTAAACCCTTAACCTAAACCACCCTAAATCTTAAACAATCCTAAACCCTAAACCTTAAACCCTAAACACTAAACCTTAAACCCTAAACCTAACAATAACCATAACCCTAACCCTAACCCCTAACCCTTACCCTAACCCTAACCCTAACCCTAATCCTAACCCTAACCCTAACCCTAACCATAACCCTTACCCTAACCCTAAACCTAATACTAACCCTAACCTTAACCCTAATCCTAACCCTAACCCTAACCCTAAACCTAACTGTAACCATAACACTAAACTCTAAAGCCTAAAGCTAATCCACCCTAAACCTTAAAAAATCCTAAACCATAAACCTTAGACCCTAAATCCTAAATCTAACAATAAACCTAAACCTAACCCTAAATCTAACCCTAACCCTAACCCTAACCCTAAACCCTCCCTGACTTTAACCCTAACCCTAACCCTAACCCTAACCCTAAACCTAACCCTGACCCTAATCCTAAGACTAACCCTATTTCTAATTCTTACCCTAACACTAATCCTAAACTTAAACCTAACCCCCTAATAATAATCCTAACCCTAACACTAACCCTAACCCCTAACCCTAACCCTAACCCTAACCCTAACCCTAACCCTAACCTAACCCTAACCCTAACCCTAACCCTAACCCTAACCCAAACCCTAACACTAACCCCCTAACTTTTACCATAACCCTAACCCTAACCCTAACCCTAACCCTTACCATAACCCTAACATTACCCCTAACACCATCCCTAACCCTAACCCTAACCGTAACCATAACACTAAACTCTAAACCCTAAACCTAATCCACCCTAAACCTTAAACAATCCTAAACCATAAAACTTAAACCCTAAACCCTAAATCTAACAATAAACCTAAACCTAACCCTAAATCTAACCCTAACCCTATCCCTAACCCTAAACCTAACCCTGACCCTAAACCTAACCCTAATCCTAACACTAACCATAACTCTAACCCTAACATTAACCCTAACCTTAACCCTAACCCTAACCCTAACCCTAACCCTAATCCTAACTCTAACCCTAACCCTAACACTAACCGTAACCATAATACTAAACTCTAAACCCTAAACCTAATCTACCCTAAACCTTAAACAATCCTAAACCTTAAACCTTAAACCCTAAACCCTAAATCTAACAATAAACCTAAACCTAACCCTAAATCTGACCCTAACCCTAACCCTAACCCTAAACCTAAACCTGACCCTAACCCTAACCCTAATAATAACACTAATCATAACCCAAACACTAACCCTAACCCTAACCCTAAACCTAACCCTAAACCTCACACTATCCCTAATCCTAACACTAAACCCTAAACTTTAAATCTAACCCTAACCCTAACTCTACCCTTAACACTAACCCTAACCATATCCCTAAACCTTACCCTGACTCTAATCCTAACACTAACCCTATTTCTAATTCTAACCCTAACACTAATCCTGAACTAAAACCTAACCCCCTAATAATAACCCTAACACTAAACCTAACCCTAACCCTAACCCTAACCCTAACCCTAACCCTAACACTAACCCCTAACCCCTAACACTAACCCTAACCCTAACCCCTAACCCTAACCCTAACCCTAACCCTAAACTTAACCCTAACCCTAACCCTAACCCTAACCCTATCCCTAACCCTAACCCTTACCCTAACACTAACACTAACCTTAACCCTAACCCTAACCTTAACCCTCACCCTAACCCTCACCTTAACCCTAAACCTAACCCGAACACTAACACTAACACCCTAAATCCTAAACCCTAAACCCCGAAAAACTCTAAACACTAATTCCAAAAGCACCCTAAACCCTAAACTGTAAACACTAAACGCTAAAAAACCCTAAACCCTAAACCCTAAACACTAAACACTAAACAAGCCTAAACCCTAAAACCATTAACACTATACCCTAAACAACCCTAAACCCTTAACCCTAAACAATATACCCTAAACCCTAAAACACTATACAACCTTAAACCCTAAACCTTAAAATATCCTAAATCATAAATCCTGAACAACCCTAAACACTAAATCATAAACTACCCTAAAAAACCCTAAACAGCTCTAAACGCTAAAACCTAAACAACGCTAAACATTAAAGAATCTTAAACGCCAAACCCTATACCCTAAACCTAAACCACCCTAAAACTTAAACAATCCTAAACCCTAAACCTTAAACCATAAACCCTAAAATTTAAACATTAAATCTAAGAATAACCATAACCCTAAACCTAACCCTAAACCTAAACCTAACCCTAACCCCAACCCTAACCTTAACCCCAAAACCCTAACCCTAACCTTAAGCCTAACATAACCCCATAACCCTAACTCTAACCCTAACTCTAACCCTAATGCTAACCCTAACCCTAACCCTAACCCTAACCCTAACCCCTTAACCTTAATCCCTAAATCCTAAACCCAGAACAACCATAAATCCTAAACCCTGAACAACCCTAAATCATAAACCCTGAATAACCCTAAACACTAACCTCTAAACAACCCTAAACAACCCTAATCACTAAACCATAAACAACCCTAAACACTAAAACCTAAACAACCCTATACCCTAAACCTTAAACACTAAACCCTAAATAACTCTAAACCATAAACCATTAACACTATACCCTAAACAACACTAAACACTAAACTCAAAACAACCCTAAAACCTAAACCTTAAACACTAAACCTTAAACAACACTAAACCCTAAACACTAAACCCAAAACAACCCTAAACTTTTAACCCTAAACACTATACCCTAAACAACCCTAAACCTTAAACAATCCTAAACTCTAAACCCTAAACCCTTAACCTAAACCACCCTAAATCTTAAACAATCATAAACCCTAAACCTTAAACCCTAAACACTAAACCCTAAACCCTAAACCTAACAATAACCATAACCCTAACCCTAACCCCTAACCCTTACCCTAACCCTAACCCTAACCCTAATCCTAACCCTAACCCTAACCCTAACCCTAACCCTAACCCTAACCCTAACCCTAACCCTAAACCTAAACCTAATCCTAACCCTAACCTTAACCCTAATCCTAACCCTAACCCTAACCCTAACCCTAACCGTAACCATAACACTAAACTCTAAAGCCTAAACCTAATCCACCCTAAACCTTAAACAATCCTAAACCATAAACCTTAGACCCTAAATCCTAAATCTAACAATAAACCTAAACCTAACCCTAAATCTTACCCTAACCCTAACCCTAACCCTAAACCCTCCCTGACCCTAACCCTCACCCTAACCCTAACCCTAACCCTAAACCTAACCCTGACCCTAATCCTAACACTAACCCTATTTCTAATTCTAACCCTAACACTAATCCTAAACTTTAACCTAACCCCCTAATAATAACCCTAACCCTAACACTAACCCTAACCCCTAACCCTAACCCTAACCCTAACCTAACCCTAACCCTAACCCTAATCCTAACCCTAACACTAACCCCTAACCCATACCCTAACCCTAACCCTAACCCTCATCCTAACCATTACCCTAACCCTAACACTAACCCTAACCCTAACCCTAACCCTAACCCTAACACTAACCGTAACCATAACACTAAACTCTAAACCCTAAACCTAATCCACCCTAAACCTTAAACAATCCTAAACCATAAACCTTAAACCCTAAGCCCTAAATCTAACAATAAACCTAAACCTGACCCTAAATCTAACCCTAACCCTAACCCTAACCCTAAACCTAACCCTGACCCTAACACTAACCCTAATCCTAACACTAACCATAACCCTAACCCTAACCCTAACCCTAACCTTAACCCTAACCCTAACCCTAACCCTAACCCTAACCCTAACCCTAACCCTAACCCCTTAACCTTAATCCCTAAATCCTAAACCCTGAACAACCATAAATCCTAAACCCTGAACAACCCTAAATCATAAACCCTGAATAACCCTAAACACTAACCTCTAAACTACCCTAAATAACCCTAATCACTAAACCATAAACAAACCTAAACACTAAAACCTAAACAACCCTATACCCTAAACCTTAAACACTAAACCCTAAATAATCCTAAACCCTAAACCATTAGCACTATACCCTAAACAACACTAAACACTAAACCCAAAACCACCCTAAAACCTAAACCTTAAACACTAAACCTTAAACAACACTAAACCCTAAACACTAAACCCTAAACAACCCTAAACTTTTAACCCTAAACACTATACCCTAAACAACACTAAACCTTAAACAATCCTAAACTCTAAACCCTAATCCCTTAACCTAAACCACCCTAAATCTTAAACAATCCTAAACCCTAAACCTTAAACCCTAAACACTAAACCCTAAACCCTAAACCTAACAATAACCATAACCCTAACCCTAACCCCTAACCCTAACCCTAACCCTAACCCTAACCCTAACCTAACCCTAACCCTAACCCTAACCCTAACCCTAACCCTAACCTAACCCTAACCCTAACCCTAACCCTAACACAAACCCTAACACTAACCCCCTAACTTTTACCCTAACACTAACCCTAACCCTAAACCTAACCCTTACCATAACCCTAACCCTAACCCTAACCCCATCCCTAACCATAACCCTAACCGTAACCATAATATTAAACTCTAAACCCTAAACCTAATCCACCCTTAAACTTAAACAATCCTAAACAATAAACCTTAAACCCTAAACCCTAAATCTAACAATAAACCTAAACCTAACCCTAAATTTAACCCTAACCCTAACCCTAACCCTAAACATAAACCTGACCCTAACCCTAATCCTAATCCTAACACTAATCATAACCCAAACACTAACCCTAAGCCTAACCCTAAACCTAACCCTAAACCTCACCCTATTCCTAATCTTAACACTAAACCCTAAACCTTAATTCTAACCCTAACCCTAACCCTACCCTTAACCCTAACCCTAACCATATTTCTAAACCTTATCCTGACCCTAATCCTAACACTAACCCTATTTCTAATTCTAACCCTAACACTAATCCTAAACTAAAACCTAACCCCCTAATAATAACCCTAACACTAAACCTAACCCTAACCCTAACCCTAATCCTAACCCTAACACTAACCCCTAACACCTAACACTAACCCTAAACCAAACCCCTAACCCTAACCCTAACCCTAACCCTAACCTTAACCCTAACTCTAACCCTAACCCTAACCCTATCCCTAACCCTTACCCTTATTCTAACACTAACACTAACCTTAACCCTAACCCTAACCTTAACCCTCACCCTAACCCTCACCTTAACCCTAAACCTAACCCTAACACTAACCCTAACACCCTAAATCCTAAACCCTAAACCCCGAAAAACCCTAAACACTAATTCCAAAAGCACCCTAAACCCTAAACTATAAACACTAAACGCTAAAAAACCCTAAACCCTAAACCCTAAACACTAAACCCTAAACAAGCCTAAACCCTAAAACCATTAACACTATAACCTAAACAACCCTAAACCCTTAACCCTAAACATTATACCCTAAACCCTAAAACACTATACAACCTTAAACCCTAAACCTTAAAATATCCTAAATCATAAATAATGAACAACCCTAAACACTAAATTATAAACAACCCTAAAAAACCCTAAACAACTCTAAACGCTAAAACCTAAACAACCCTAACCATTAAACAATCTTAAACGCTAAATTTTGAACCCTAAACCTAAACCACCCTAAAACTTAAACAATCCTAAACCCTAAACCTTAAACCATAAACCCTAAATTTTAAACCATAAATCTAAGAATAACCATAACCCTAACCCTAACCCTAAACCTAAACCTAACCCTAACCCCAACCCTAACCTTAACACCATAACCCTAACCCTAACCTTAAGCCTAACATAACCCCATAACCCTAACTCTAACCCTAACTCTAACCCTAATGCTAACCCTAACCCTATTCCTAACCCTAACCCCTTAACCTTAATCCCTAAATCCTAAACCCTGAACAACCATAAATCCTAAACCCTGAACAACCCTAAATCATAAACCCTGAATAACCCTAAACACTAACCTCTAAACAACCCTAAACAACCCTAATCACTAAACCATAAACAACCCTAAACACTAAACCCTAAACAACCCTATACCTTAAACCTTAAACACTAAACCCTAAATAACCCTAAACCCTAAACCATTAACACTATACCCTAAACAACACTAAACACTAAATCCAAAACAACCCTAAAACCTAAACCTTAAACACTAAACCTTAAACAAACCTAAACCCTAAACACTAAACCCTAAACAACCCTAAACTTTTAACCCTAAACACTATACCCTAAACAACCCTAAACCTTAAACAATCCTAAACTCTAAACCCTAAACCCTTAACCTAAACCACCCTAAATCTTAAACAATCCTAAACCCTAAACCTTAAACCCTAAACACTAAACCCTAAACCATAAACCTAACAATAAACATAACCCTAACCCTAACCCCTAACCCTTACCCTAACCCTAACCCTAACCCTAATCCTAACCCTAACCCTAACCCTAACCCTAACCCTAACCCTAACCCTAACCCTAACCCTAAACCTAACCCTAACCTTAACACTAATCCTAACCCTAACCCTAACCCTAACCGTAACCCTAAACCTAAACCTAATCCTAACCCTAACCCTAACCCTAACCCTAACCCTAACCCTAACCCTAACCCTAAACCTAATCCTAACCTAACATTAACCCTAATCCTAACCCTAACCCTAACTCTAACCGTAACCATAACACAAAACTCTAAACCATAAACCTAATCCACCCTAAACGTTAAACAATCCTAAACCATAAACCTTAGACCCTAAATCCTAAATCTAACAATAAACATAAACCTAACCCTAAATCTAACACTAACCCTAACCCTAACCCTAAACCCTCCCTGACCCTAACCCTAACCCTAACCCTAAACCTAACCCTGACCGTAATCCTAACACTAACCCTATTTCTAATTCTAAGCCTAACACTAATCCTAAACTTAAACCTAACCCCCTAATAATAACCCTAACCCTTTCACTAACCCTAACCCCTAACCCTAACCCTAACCCTAACCCTAACCCTAACCTAACCCTATCCCTAACCCTAACCCTAACCCTAACCTAACCCTAACCCTAACCCTAACCCTAACACAAACCCTAACACTAACCCCCTAACTTTTACCCTAACCCTAACCCTAACCCTAAACCTAACCCTTACCATAACCCTAACCCTAACCCTAACCCTCTCCCTAACCCTAACCCAAACCGTAACCATAACACTAAACTCTAAACCCTAAACCTAATCCACCCTAAACCTTAAACAATCCTCAACCATAAACCTTAAACCCTAAACACTAAACCCTAAACCCTAAACCTAACAATAACCATAACCCTAACCCTAACCCCTAACCCTTACCCTAACCCTAACCCTAACCCTAATCCTAACCCTAACCCTAACCCTAACCCTAACCCTAACCTTAACCTTAAACCTAACCCTGACCCTAACCCTAACCCTAACCCTAACCCTAACCCTAACCCTAACTCTAACCCTAACCCTAACCCTAACCATAACCATAATACTAAACTCTAAACCCTAAACCTAATCCACCCTTAAACTTAAACAATCCTAAACCATAAACCTTAAACCCTAAACCCTAAATCTAACAATAAACCTAAACCTAACCCTAAACCTAACCCTAACTCTAACCCTAACCCTGAACATAAACCTGACCCTAACCCTAATCCTAATCCTAACACTAATCATAACCCAAACACTAACCCTAACCCTAACCCTAAACCTAACCCTAAACCTCACACTATCCCTAATCCTAACACTAAACCCTAAACTTTAATTCTAACCATAACACTAACCCTACCCTTAACCCTAAACCTAACCATATTTCTAAACCTAACCCTGACCCTAATCCTAACACTAACCCTATTTCTAATTCAAACCCTAACACTAATCCTAAACTAAAACCTAACCCCCTAATAATAACCCTAACACTAAACCTAACACTAACCCTAACAATAACCCCTAACCCCTAACACTAACCCTAACCCAAACCCCTAACCCTAACCCTAACCCTAACCCTAACCTTAACCCTAACTCTAACCCTAACCCTAACCCCATCCCTAACCCTAACCCTTCTTCTAACACTAACACTAACCTTAACCCTAACCCTAACCTTAACCCTCACCCTAACCCTCACCTTAACCCTAAACCTAACCCTAAAACTAACCCTAACACCCTAAATCCTAAACCCTAAACCCTGAAAAACCCTAAACACTAATTCCAAAAGCACCCTAAACCCTAAACTATAAACACTAAACGCTAAAAAACCCTAAACCCTAAACCCTAAACACTAAACCCTAAACAAGCCTAAACCCTAAAACCATTAACACTATACCCTAAACAACCCTAAACCTTAAACAATCCTAAACTCTAAACCCTAAACCCTTAACCTAAACCACCCTAAATCTTAAACAATCATAAACCCTAAACCTTAAACCCTAAACACTAAACCCTAAACCCTAAACCTAACAATAACCATAACCCTAACCCTAATCCCTAACCCTTACCCAAACCCTAACCCTAAACCTAATCCTAACCCTAACCCTAACCCTAACCCTAACCTTAACCCTAACCCTAACCCTAACCCTAAACCTAATCCTAACCCCAACCTTAACCCTAATCCTAACCCTAAACCTAACCCTAACCCTAACCGTAACCATAACACTAAACTCTAAACCCTAAACCTAATCCACCCTAAACCTTAAACAATCCTAAACCATAAACCTTAGACCCTAAATCCTAAATCTAACAATAAACCTAAACCTAACCCTAAATCTAACCCTAACCCTAACCCTAACCCTAACCCTAAACCCTTTCTGACCCTAACCCTAACCCTAACCCTAACCCTAAACCTAAACCTAACCCTGACCCTAATCCTAACACTAACCCTATTTCTAATTCTAACCCTAACACTAATCCTAAACTTAAACCTAACCCCCTAATAATAACCCTAACCCTAACACTAACCCTAACCCCTAACCCTAACCCTAACCCTAACCCTAACCCTAACCCTAACCCTAACCCCCTAATAATAACCCAAACACTAAACCTAACCCTAACCCTAACCCAAACCCTAACACTAACCCCTAACCCCTAACACTAACCCTAACACTAACCCCTAACCCTAACCCTAACCCTAACCCTAACCTTAAACCTAACCCTAACCCTAACCCTAACCCTATCCCTAACCCTAACCATTACCCTAACACTAACACTAACCTTAACCCTAACCCTCACCTTAACCCTTATCTCAACCCTAACACTAACCCTAACACCCTAAATCCTAAACCCTAAACCCCGAAAAACCCTAAACACTAATTCCAAAAGCACCCTAAACCCTAAACTATAAACACTAAACGCTAAAAAACCCTAAACCCTAAACTCTAAACACTAAACCCTAAACAAGCCTAAACCCTAAAACCATTAACACTATACCCTAAACAACCCTAAACCCTTAACCCTAAACATTATACCCTAAACCCTAAAACACTATACAACCTTAAACCCTAAACCTTAAAATATCCTAAATCATAAATCCTGAACAACCCTAAACACTAAATCATAAACAACCCTAAAAAACCCTAAACAACTCTAAACGCTAAAACCTAAACAACCCTAAACATTAAACAATCTTAAACGCTAAACCCTATACCCTAAACCTAAACCACCCTAAAACTTAAACAATCCTAAACCCTAAACCTTAAACCATAAACCCTAAATATTAAACCATAAATCTAAGAATAACCATAACCCTAACCCTAACCCTAAACCTAAACCTAACCCTAACCCCAACCCTAACCTTAACCCCATAACCCTAACCCTAACCTTAAGCCTAACATAACCCCATAACCCTAACTCTAACCCTAACTCTAACCCTAATGCTAACCCTTACCCTAACCCTAACCCTAACCCTAACCCCTTAACCTTAATCCCTAAATCCTAAACCCTGAACAACCATGAATCCTAAACCCTGAACAACCCTAAATCATAAACCCTGAATAACCCTAAACACTAACCTCTAAACAACACTAAACAACCCTAATCACTAAACCATAAACAACCCTAAACACTAAACCCTAAACAACCCTATACCCTAAACCTTAAACACTAAACCCTAAATAACCCTAAACCCTAAACGATTAACACTATACCCTAAACAACACTAAACACTAAACCCAAAACAACCCTAAAACCTAAACCTTAAACACTAAACCTTAAACAACCCTAAACCCTAAACACTAAACCCTAAACAACCCTAAACTTTTAACCCTAAACACTATACCCTAAACAACCCTAAACCTTAAACAATCCTAAACTCTAAACCCTAAACCCTTAACCTAAACCACCCTAAATCTTAAACAATCCTAAACCCTAAACCTTAAACCCTAAACACTAAACCCTAACCCTAAACCTAATCCTAACCCTAACCCTAACCCTAACCCTAACCCTAACCCTAACCCTAACCCTAACCCTAATCCTAACCCTAACCCTAACCCTAACCTTAATCCTAACCATAACCCTAAACCTAACCCTTACCCTAACCCTAACGCTAACCCTAACCTAACCCTAACCCTAACCCTAACCCTAACCCTAACCCTAACACTAACCTTCTAACTTTTACCCTAACCCTAACCCTAACATTAACCCTAACCTTAACCCTAACCATAACCCTAACCCTAACCCTAACTCTAACCCTAACTTTAACCCTAACCGTAACCATAATACTAAACTCTAAACCCTAAACCTAATCTACCCTAAACCTTAAACAATCCTAAACCCTAAACCTTAAACCCTAAACCCTAAATCTAACAATAAACCTAAATCTAACCCTAAATCTAACCCTAACCCTAACCCTAACCCTAAACCTAAACCGGACCCTAACCCTAACCCTAATAATAACACTAATCATAACCCAAACACTAACCCTAACCCTAACCCTAAACCTAACCATAAACCTCACACTATCCCTAATCCTAACACTAAACCCTAAACTTTAAATCTAACCCTAACCCTAACTCTACCCTTAACCCTAACCCTAACCATATCCCTAAACCTAACCCTGACCCTAATCCTAACACTAACCCTATTTCTAATTCTAACCCTAACACTAATCCTAAACTTAAACCTAACCCCCTAATAATAAACCTAACCCTAACACTAACCCTAACCCCTAACCCTAACCCTAACCCTAACCCTAACCTAACCCTAACCCTAACCCTAACCCTAACCCTAACACTAACCCCTAACACTTACCCTAACCCTAACCCTAACCCTAACCCTAACCATTACCCTAACCCTAACCCTAACCCTAACCCTAACCCTAACATTAACCGTAACCATAACACTAAACTCTAAAACCTAAACCTAATCCACCCTAAACCTTAAACAATCCTAAATTATAAATCTTAAACCCTAAACACTAAATCTAACAATAAACCTGAACCTGACCCTAAATCTAACCCTAACCCTAACACTAACCCTAAACCTAACCCTGACCCTAACACTAACCCTAATCCTAACACTAACCATAACCCTAACCCTAACCCTAACCCTAACCTTAACCCTAACCCTAACCCTAAACCTAACCCTTACCCTAACCCTAACCCTAACCCTAACCTAACCCTAACCCTAACCCTAACCCTAACCCTAACACTAACCCCCTAACTTTTACCCTAACCCTAACCCTAACATTAACCCTAACCTTAACCCTAACCCTAACCCTAACCCTAACCCTAACCCTAACTCTAACCCTAACCCTAACCCTAACCGTAACCATAATACTAAACTCTAAACCCTAAACCTAATCTACCCTAAACCTTAAACAATCCTAAACCTTAAACCTTAAACCCTAAACCCTAAATCTAACAATAAACCTAAACCTAACCCTAAATCTAACCCTAACCCTAACCCTAACCCTAAACCTAAACCTGACCCTAACCCTAACCCTAATAATAACACTAATCATAACCCAAACACTAACCCTAACCCTAACCCTAAACCTAACCCTAAACCTCACACTATCCCTAATCCTAACACTAAACCCTAAACTTTAAATCTAACCCTAACCCTAACTCTACCCTTAACTCTAACCCTAACCATATCCCTAAACCTAACCCTGACCCTAATCCTAACACTAACCCTATTTCTAATTCTAACCCTAACACTAATCCTAAACTAAAACCTAACCCCCTAATAATAACCCTAACACAAAACCTAACCCTAACCCTAACCCTAACCCTAACCCTAACACTAACCCCTAACCCCTAACACTAACCCTAACACTAACCCCTAACCCTAACCCTAACCCTAACCTTAACCCTAACCCTAACCCTAACCCTAACCCTATCCCTAACCCTAACCGATACCCTAACACTAACACTAACCTTAACCCTAACCCTAACCTTAACCCTCACCCTAACCCTCACCTTAACACTAAACTTAACCCTAACACTAACCCTAACACCCTAAATCCTAAACCCTAAACCCCGAAAAACCCTAAACACTAATTCCAAAAGCACCCTAAACCCTAAACTATAAACACTAAACGCTAAAAAACCCTAAACTCTAAACCCTAAACACTAAACCCTAAACAAGCCTAAACCCTAAAACCATTAACACTATACCCTAAACAACCCTAAACCCTTAACCCTAAATATTATACCCTAAACCCTAAAACACTATACAACCTTAAACCCTAAACCTTAAAATAATCTAAATCATAAATCCTGAACAACCCTAAACACTAAATCATAAACAACCCAAAAAACCCTAAACCACTCTAAACGCTAAAACCTAAAAAACCCTAAACATTAAACAATCTTAAACGCTAAACCCTATACCCTAAACCTAAACCACCCTAAAACTTAAACAATCCTAAACCCTAAACCTTAAACCATAAACCCTGAATTTTAAACCATAAATCTAAGAATAACCATAACCCTAACCCTAACCCTAAACCTAAACCTAACCCTAACCCCAACCCTAACCTTAACCCCATAACCCTAACCCTAACCTTAAGCCTAACATAACCCCATAACCCTAACTCTAACCCTAACTCTAACCCTAATGCTAACCCTAACCCTAACCCTAACCCTAACCCTAACCCCTTAACCTTAATCCCTAAATCCTAAACCCTGAACAACCATAAATCCTAAACCCTGAACAACCCTAAATCATAAACCCTGAATAACCCTAAACACTAACCTCTAAACAACCCTAAACAGCCCTAATCACTAAACCATAAACAACCCTAAACACTAAACACTAAACAACCCTATACCCTAAACCTTAAACACTAAACCCTAAATAACCCTAAACCCTAAAACATTAACACTATACCCTAAACAACACTAAACACTAAACCCAAAACAACCCTAAAACCTAAACCTTAAACACTAAACCTTAAACAACCCTAAACCCTAAACACTAAACCCTAAACAACCCTAAACTTTTAACCCTAAACACTATACCCTAAACAACCCTAAACCTTAAACAATCCTAAACTCTAAACCCTAAACCCTTAACCTAAACCACCCTAAATCTTAAACAATCCTAAACCCTAAACCTTAAACCCTAAACACTAAACCCTAAACCCTAAACCTAACAATAACCATAACCCTAACCCTAACCCCTAACCCTTACCCTAACCCTAACCCTAACCCTAATCCTAACCCTAAACCTAACCCTAACCCTAACCCTAACCCTAAACCTAACCCTTACCCTAATCCTAACACTAACCCTATTTCTAATTTTAACCCTAACACTAATCCTAAACTTAAACCTAACCCCCTAATATTAAACCTAACCCTAACACTAACCCTAACCCCTAACCCTAACCCTAACCCTAACCCTAACCTAACCCTAACCCTAACCCTAACCCTAACCCTAACACTAACCCCTAACCCTTACCCTAACCCTAACCCTAACCCTAACCCTAACCATTACCCTAAACCTAACCCTAACCCTAACCCTAACCCTAACCCTAACACTAACCGTAACCATAACACTAAACTCTAAACCCTAAACCTAATCCACCCTAAACCTTAAACAATCCTAAACCATAAATCTTAAACCCTAAACACTGAATCTAACAATAAACCTAAACCTGACCCTAAATCTAACCCTAACCCTAACCCTAACTCTAAACCTAACCCTGACCCTAACACTAAACCTAATCCTAACACTAACCATAACCCTAACCCTAACCCTAACCCTAACCTTAATCCTAACACTAACCCTAAACCTAACCCTTACCCTAACCCTAACCCTAACCCTAACCTAACCCTAACCCTAACCCTAACCCTAACCCTAACCCTAACCCTAACACTAACCCCCTAACTTTTACCCTAACCCTAACCCTAACATTAACCCTAACCTTAACCCTAACCCTAACCCTAACCCTAACCCTAACTCTAACCCTAAATTTAACCCTAACCGTAACCATAATACTAAACTCTAAACCCTAAACCTAATCTACCCTAAACCTTAAACAATCCTAAACCCTAAACCTTAAACCCTAAACCCTAAATCTAACAATAAACCTAAACCTAACCCTAAATCTAACCCTAACCCTAACCCTAACCCTAAACCTAAACCGGACCCTAACCCTAACCCTAATAATAACACTAATCATAACCCAAACACTAACCCTAACCCTAACCCTAAACTTAACCATAAACCTCACACTATCCCTCATCCTAACACTAAACCCTAAACTTTAAATCTAACCCTAACCCTAACTCTACCCTTAACCCTAACCCTAACCATATCCCTAAACCTAACCCTGACCCTAATCCTAACACTAACCCTATTTCTAATTCTAACCCTAACACTAATCCTAAACTAAAACCTAACCCCCTAATAATAACCCTAACACAAAACCTAACCCTAACCCTAACCCTAACCCTAAAACTAACCCCTAACCCCTAACACTAACCCTAACACTAACCCCTAACCCTAACCCTAACCCTAACCTTAACCCTAACCTTAACCCTAACCCTAACCCTATCCCTAACCCTAACCCTTACCCTAACACTAACACTAACCTTAACCCTAACCCTAACCTTAACCCTCACCCTAACCCTCACCTTAACCCTAAACCTAACCCTAACACTAACCCTAACACCCTAAATCCTAAACCCTAAACCTTGAAAAACCCTAAACACTAATTCCAAAAGCACCCTAAACCCTAAACTATAAACACTAAACGCTAAAAAACCCTAAACTCTGAACCCTAAACACTAAACCCTAAACAAGCCTAAACCCTAAAACCATTAACACTATACCCTAAACAACCCTAAACCCTTAACCCTAAATATTATACTCTAAACCCTAAAACACTATACAACCTTAAACCCTAAACCTTAAAATATCCTAAATCATAAATCCTGAACAAGCCTAAACACTAAATCATAAACAACCCTAAAAAACCCTAAACAGCTCTAAACGCTAAAACCTAAACAACCCTAAACATTAAACAATCTTAAACGCTAAACCCTATACCCTAAACCTAAACCACCCTAAAACTTAAACAATCCTAAACCCTAAACCTTAAACCATAAACCCTAAATATTAAACCATAAATCTAAGAATAACCATAACCCTAACCCTAACCCTAAACCTAAACCTAACCCTAACCCCAACCCTAACCTTAACCCCATAACCCTAACCCTAACCTTAAGCCTAACATAACCCCATAACCCTAACTCTAACCCTAACTCTAACCCTAATGCTAACCCTAACCCTAACCCTAACCCTAACCCTAACCCCTTAACCTTAATCCCTAAATCCTAAACCCTGAACAACCATAAATCCTAAACCCTGAACAACCCTAAATCATAAACCCTGAATAACCCTAAACACTAACCTCTAAACAACCCTAAACAACCCTAATCACTAAACCATAAACAACCCTAAACACTAAACCCTAAACAACCCTATACCCTAAACCTTAAACACTAAAACCTAAATAACCCTAAACCCTAAACCATTAACACTATACCCTAAACAACACTAAACACTAAACCCAAAACAACCCTAAAACCTAAACCTTAAACACTAAACCTTAAACAACCCTAAACCCTAAACACTAAACCCTAAACAACCCTAAACTTTTAATCCTAAACACTATACCCTAAACGACCCTAAACCTTAAACAATCCTAAACTCTAAAGCCTAAACCCTTAACCTAAACCACCCTAAATCTTAAACAATCCTAAACCCTAAACCTTAAACCCTAAACACTAAACCCTAACCCTAAACCTAATCCTAACCCTAACCCTAACCCTAACCCTAACCCTAATTCTAACCCTAACCCTAACCCTAACACTAACCCTAACCCTAAACCTAACCCTGACCCTAATCCTAACACTAACCCTATTTCTAATTCTAACCCTAACACTAATCCTAAACTTAAACCTAACCCCCTAATAATAAACCTAACCCTAACACTAACCCTAATCCCTAACCCTAACCCTAACCCTAACCCTAACCTAACCCTAACCCTAACCCTAACCCTAACACTAACCCCTAACACTTACCCTAACCCTAACCCTAACCCTAACCCTAACCATTACCCTAACCATAACCCTAACCCTAACCCTAAGCCTAACATTAACCGTAACCATAACACTTAACTCTAAACCCTAAACCTAATCCACCCTAAACCTTAAACAATCCTAAACCATAAATCTTAAACCCTAAACACTAAATCTAACAATAAACCTGAACCTGACCCTAAATCTAACCCTAACCCTAACCCTAAACCTAAAACTAACCCTGACCCTAACACTAACCCTAATCCTAACACTAACCATAACCCTAACCCTAACCCTAACCTTAACCCTAACCCTAACCCTAAACCTAACCCTTACCCTAACCCTAACCCTAACCCTAACCTAACCCTAACCCTAACCCTAACCCTAACCCTAACGCTAACACTAACCCCCTAACTTTTACCCTAACCCTAACCCTAACATTAACCCTAACCTTAACCCTAACCCTAACCCTAACCCTAACCCTAACCCTAACTCTAACCCTAACCCTAACCGTAACCGTAACCATAATACTAAACTCTAAACCCTAAACCTAATCTACCCTAAACCTTAAACAATCCTAAACCTTAAACCTTAAACCCTAAACCCTAAATCTAACAATAAACCTAAACCTAACCCTAAATCTAACCCTAACCCTAACCCTAACCCTAAACCTAAACCTGACCCTAACCCTAACCCTAATAATAACACTAATCATAACCCAAACACTAACCCTAACCCTAACCCTAAACCTAACCCTAAACCTCACACTATCCCTAATCCTAACACTAAAACCTAAACTTTAAATCTAACCCTAACCCTAACTCTACCCTTAACCCTAACCCTAAATATATCCCTAAACCTAACCCTGACCCTAATCCTAACACTAACCCTATTTCTAATTCTAACCCTAACACTAATCCTAAACTAAAACCTAACCCCCTAATAATAACCCTAACACAAAACCTAACCCTAACCCTAACCCCAACCCTAACCCTAACACTAACCCCTAACCCCTAACACTAACCCTAACACTAACCCCTAACCCTAATCCTAACCCTAACCCTAACCTTAACCCTAACCCTAACCCTAACCCTAACCCTATCCATAACCCTAACCCTTACCCTAACACTAACACTAACCTTAACCCTAACCCTAACCTTAACCCTCACCCTAACCCTCACCTTAACACTAAACCTAACCCTAACACTAACCCTAACACCCTAAATCCTAAACCCTAAACCCCGAAAAACCCTAAACACTAATTCCAAAAGCACCCTAAACCCTAAACTATAAAAACTAAACGCTAAAAAACCCTAAACTCTAAACCCTAAACACTAAACCCTAAACAAGCCTAAACACTAAAACCATTAACACTATACCCTAAACAACCCTAAACCCTTAACCCTAAATATTATACCCTAAACCATAAAACACTATACAACCTTAAACCCTAAACCTTAAAATATCCTAAATCATAAATCCTGAACAACCCTAAACACTAAATCATAAACAACCCCAAAAAACCCTAAACAACTCTAAACGCTAAAACCTAAAAAACCCTAAACATTAAACAATCTTAAACGCTAAACCCTATACCCTAAACCTAAACCACCCTAAAACTTAAACAATCCTAAACCCTAAACCTTAAACCATAAACCCTAAATTTTAAACCATAAATCTAAGAATAACCATAACCCTAACCCTAACCCTAAACCTAAACCTAACCCTAACCCCAACCCTAACCTTAACCCCATAACCCTAACCCTAACCTTAAGCCTAACATAACCCCATAACCCTAACTCTAACCCTAACTCTAACCCTAATGCTAACCCTAACCCTAACCCTAACCCTAACCCTAACCCCTTAACCTTAATCCCTAAATCCTAAACCCTGAACAACCATAAATCCTAAACCCTGAACAACCCTAAATCATAAACCCTGAATAACCCTAAACACTAACCTCTAAACAACCCTAAACAACCCTAATCACTAAACCATAAACAACCTTAAACACTAAACACTAAACAACCCTATACCCTAAACCTTAAACACTAAACCCTAAATAACCCTAAACCCTAAACCATTAACACTATACCCTAAACAACACTAAACACTAAACCCAAAACAACCCTAAAACCTAAACCTTAAACACTAAACCTTAAACAACCCTAAACCCTAAACACTAAACCCTAAAGAACCCTAAACTTTTAACCCTAAACACTATACCCTAAACAACCCTAAACCTTAAACAATCCTAAACTCTAAACCCTAAACCCTTAACCTAAACCACCCTAAATCTTAAACAATCCTAAACCCTAAACCTTAAACCCTAAACACTAAACCCTAAACCCTAAACCTAACAATAACCATAACCCTAACCCTAACCCCTAACCCTTACCCTAACCCTAACACTAACCCTAACCCCTAACCCTAATCATAACCCTAACCCTAACCTAACCCTAACCCTAACCCTAACCCTAACCCTAACACTAACCCCTAACCCTTACCCTAACCCTAACCCTAACCCTAACCCTAAACATTACCCTAACCCTAACCCTAACCCTAACCCTAACCCTAACCCTAACACTAACCGTAACCATAACACTAAACTCTAAACCCTAAACCTAATCCACCCTAAACCTTAAACAATCCTAAACCATAAATCTTAAACCCTAAACACTTAATCTAACAATAAACCTAAACCTGACCCTAAATCTAACCCTAACCCTAACCCTAACCCTAAACCTAACCCTGACCCTAACACTAACCCTAATCCTAACACTAACCATAACCCTAACCCTAACCCTAACCTTAATCCTAACCCTAACCCTAAACCTAACCCTTACCCTAACACTAACCCTAACCCTAACCTAACCCTAACCCTAACCCTAACCCTAATCCTAACACTAACCCCCTAACTTTTACCCTAACCCTAACCCTAACATTAACCCTAACCTTAACCCTAACCCTAACCCTAACCCTAACTCTAACCCTAACTTTAACCGTAACCGTAACCATAATACTAAACTCTATACCCTAAACCTAATCTACCCTAAACCTTAAATAATCCTAAACCCTAAACCTTAAACCCTAAACCCTAAATCTAAAAATAAACCTAAACCTAACCCTAAATTTAACCCAAACCCTAACCCTAACCCTAAACCTAAACCGGACCCTAACCCTAACCCTAATAATAACACTAATCATAACCAAACACTAACCCTAACCCTAACCCTAAACCTAACCCTAAACCTCACACTATCCCTAATCCTAACACTAAACCCTAAACATTAAATCTAACCCTAACCCTAACTCTACCCTTAACCCTAACCCTAACCATATCCCTACACCTAACCCTGACCCTAATCCTAACACTAACCCTATTTCTAATTCTAACCCTAACACTAATCCTAAACTAAAACCTAACCCCCTAATAATAACCCTAACACAAAACCTAACCCTAACCCTAACCCCAACCCTAACCCTAAAACTAACCCCTAACCCCTAACACTAACCCTAACACTAACCCCTAACCCTAACCCTAACCCTAACCCTAACCTTAACCCTAACCCTAACCCTAACCCTAACCCTAACCCTATCCCTAACCCTAACCCTTACCCTAACACTAACACTAACCTTAACCCTAACCCTAACCTTAACCCTCACCCTAACCCTCACCTTAACCCTAAACCTAACCCTAACACTAACCCTAACACCCTAAATCCTAAACCCTAAACCCCGAAAAACCCTAAACACTAATTCCAAAAGCACCCTAAACCCTAAACTATAAACACTAAACGCTAAAAAACCCTAAACTCTAAACCCTAAACACTAAACCCTAAACAAGCCTAAACCCTAAAACCATTAACACTATACCCTAAACAACCCTAAACCCTTAACCCTAAATATTATACCCTAAACCCTAAAACACTATACAACCTTAAACCCTAAACTTTAAAATATCCTAAATCATAAATCCTGAACAAGCCTAAACACTATATCATAAACAACCCTAAAAAACCCTAAACAACTCTAAACGCTAAAACCTAAACAACCCTAAACATTAAACAATCTTAAACGCTAAACCCTATACCCTAAACCTAAACCACCCTAAAACTTAAACAATCCTAAACCCTAAACCTTAAACCATAAACCCTAAATTTTAAACCATAAATCTAAGAATAACCATAACCCTAACCCTAACCCTAAACCTAAACCTAACCCTAACCCCAACCCTAACCTTAACCCCATAACCCTAACCCTAACCTTAAGCCTAACATAACCCCATAACCCTAACTCTAACCCTAACTCTAACCCTAATGCTAACCCTAACCCTAACCCTAACCCTAACCCTAACCCCTTAACCTTAATCCCTAAATCCTAAACCCTGAACAACCATAAATCCTAAACCCTGAACAACCCTAAATCATGAACCCTGAATAACCCTAAACACTAACCTCTAAACAACCCTAAACAACCCTAATCACTAAACCATAAACAACCCTAAACACTAAACCCTAAACAACCCTATATCCTAAACCTTAAACACTAAACCCTAAATAACCCTAAACCCTAAACCATTAACACTATACCCTAAACAACACTAAACACTAAACCCAAAACAACCCTAAAACCTAAACCTTAAAAACTAAACCTTAAACAACCCTAAACCCTAAACACTAAACCCTAAACAACCCTAAACTTTTAACCCTAAACACTATACCCTAAACAACCCTAAACCTTAAACAATCCTAAACTCTAAACCCTAAACCCTTAACCTAAACCACCCTAAATCTTAAACAATCCTAAACCCTAAACCTTAAACCCTAAACACTAAACCCTAAACCCTAAATTAACAATAACCATAACCCTAAACCTAACCCCTAATCCTTACCCTAACCCTAACCCTAACCCTAATCCTAACCCTAACCCTAACCCTAAACCTAACCCTAACCCTAACCCTAACCCTAACCCTAAACCTAACCCTGACCCTAATCTTAACACTAACCCTATTTCTAATTCTAACCCTAACACTAATCCTAAACTTCAACCTAACCCCCTAATAATAAACCTAACCCTAACACTAACCCTAACCCCTAACCCTAACCCTAACCCTAACCCTAACCCTAACCTAACCCTAACCCTAACCCTAACCCTAACCCTAACACTAACCCCTAACCCTTACCCTAACCCTAACCCTAACCCTAACCCTAACCATTACTCTAACCCTAACCCTAAACCTAACCCTAACCCTAACACTAACCGTAACCATAACACTAAACTCTAAACCCTAAACCTAATCCACCCTAAACCTTAAACAATCCTAAACCATAAACCTTAAACCCTAAACACTAAATCTAAAAATAAACCTAAACCTGACCCTAAATCTAACCCTAAACCTAACCCTAACCCTAAACCTAACCCTGACCCTAACACTAACCCTAATCCTAACACTAACCATAACCCTAACCCTAACCCTAACCCTAACCTTAACCCTAACCCTAAGCCTAACCCTAACCCTTACCCTAACCCTAACCCTAACCCTAACCCTAACCCTAACCCTAACCCTAACCCTAACCCCTTAACCTTAATCCCTAAATCCTAAACCCTGAACAACCATAAATCCTAAACCCTGAACAACCCTAAATCATAAACCCTGAATAACCCTAAACACTAACCTCTAAACAACCCTAAACAACCCTAATCACTAAACCATAAACAACCCTAAACACTAAACCCTAAACAACCCTATACCCTAAACCTTAAACACTAAACCCTAAATAACCCTAAACCCTAAACCATTAACACTATACTCTAAACAACACTAAACACTAAACCCAAAACAACCCTAAAACCTAAACCTTAAACACTAAACCTTAAACAACCCTAAACCCTAAACACTAAACCCTAAACAACCCTAAACTTTTAATCCGAAACACTATACCCTAAACAACCCTAAACCTTAAACAATCCTAAACTCTAAACCCTAAAACCCTTAACCTAAATCACCCTAAATCTTAAACAATCCTAAACCCTAAACCTTAAACCCTAACCACTAAACCCTAACCACTAAACCTAAAAATAACCATAACCCTAACCCTAACCCCTAACCCTTACCTAACCCTTACCCTAACCCTAATCCTAACCCTAACCCTAAGCCTAAACCTAACCCTAACCCTAACCCTAACCCTAACCCTAAACCTAATCCTAACCCTAACCTTAACCCTAATCCTAACCCTAACCCTAACCCTAACCCTAACCGTAACCATAACACTAAACTCTAAACCCTAAACCTAATCCACCCTATAGCTTAAACAATCCTAAACCATAAACCTTAGACCCTAAATCCTAAATCTAACAATAAACCTAAACCTAACCATAAATCTAACCCTAACCCTAACCCTAACCCTAAATCCTCCCTGACCCTAACCCTAACCCTAACCCTAACCCTAACCCAAAACCTAATCCTGACCCTAATCCTAACACTAACCCTATTTCTAATTCTAACCCTAACACTAATCCTAAACTTAAACCTAACCCATAATAATAACCCTAACCCTAACACTAACCCTAACCCCTAACCCTAACCCTAACCCTAACCCTAACCCTAACCTAACCCTAACCCTAAACTTAACCCTAACCCTAACACTAACCCTTAACCCTTACCCTAACCCTAACCCTAAGCCTAACCATTACCCTAACCCTAAACCTAACCCTAACCCTAACCCTAACACTAACCGTAACCATAACACTAAACTCTAAACCTTAACCTAATCCACCCTTAACCTTAAACAATCCTAAACCATAAACCTTAAACCCTAAACCCTAAATCTAACAATAAACCTAAACCTGACCCTAAATCTAACCCTAACCCTAACCCTAACCCTAAACCTAACCCTGACCCTAACCCTAACCCTAATCCTAACACTAACCATAACCCTAACCCTAACCCTAACGCTAACCTTAACCCTAACCCTAACCCTAACCCTAACCCTAACCCTAACCCTAACCCCTTAACCTTAATCCCTAAATCCTAAACCCTGAACAACCATAAATCCTAAACCCTGAACAACCATAAATCATAAACCCTGAATAACCCTAAACACTAACCTCTAAACAACCCTAAACAACCCTAATCACTAAACCATAAACAACCCTAAACACTAAACCCTAAACAAACCTATACCCTAAACCTTAAACACAAAACCCTAAATAACCCTAAACCCTAAACCATTAACACTATACCCTAAACAACACTAAACACTAAACCCAAAACAACCCTAAAACCTAAACCTTAAACACTAAACCTTAAACAACCCTAAACCATAAACACTAAACCCTAAACAACCCTAAACTTTTGACCCTAAACACTATACCCTAAACAACCCTAAACCTTAAACAATCCTAAAGTCTAAACCCTAAACTCTTAACCTAAACCACCCTAAATCTTAAACAATCCTAAACCCTAAACCTTAAACCCTAAACACTAAACCCTAAACCCTAAACCTAACAATAACCATAACCCTAACCCTAACCCCTAACCCTTACCCTAACCCTAACCCTAACCCTAATCCTAACCCTAATCCTAACCCTAACCCTAACACTAACCCTAACCCTAACCCTAACCCTAACCCTAAACCTAATCCTAACCCTAACCTTAACCCTAATACTAAACCTAACCCTAACCCTAACCCTAACCGTAACCATAACACTAGACTCTAAACCCTAAACCTAATCCACCCTAAACCTTAAACAATCCTAAACCATAAACCTTAGACCCTAAATCCTAAATCTAACAATAAACCTAAACCTAACCCTAAATCTAACCCTAACCCTAACCCTAACCCTAAACCCTCCCTGACCCTAACCCTAACCCTAACCCTAACCCTAAACCTAACCCTGACCCTAATCCTAACACTAACCCTGTTTCTAATTCTAACCCTAACACTAATCCTAAACTTAAACCTAACGCCCTAATAATAACCCTAACCCTAACACTAAACCTAAACCCTAACCCTAACCCTAACCCTAACCCTAACCCTAACCTAACCCTAACCCTAACCCTAACCCTAACCCTAACACTAACCCCTAACCCTTACCCTAACCCTAACCCTAACCCTAAGCATTACCCTAACCCTAACCCTAACCCTAACCCTAACCCTAACACTAACCGTAACCATAACACTAAACTCTAAACCATAAACCTAATCCACCCTAAACCTTAAACAATCCTAAACCATAAACCTTAAACCCTAAACCCTAAATCTAACAATAAACCTAAACCTGACCATAAATCTAACCCTAACCCTAACCCTAACCCTAAACCTAAACCTGACCCTAACCCTAACCCTAATCCTAACACTAACCATAACCCTAACCCTAACCCTAACACTAACCTTAACCCTAACCCTAACCCTAACCCTAACCCTAACCCTAACTCTAATCCTAACCGTAACCATAATACTAAACTCTAAACCCTAAACCTAATCCACCCTAAACCTTAAACAATTCTAAACCATAAACTTTAAACCCTAAACCCTAAATCTAAAAATAAACCTAAACCTAACCCTTAATCTAACCCTAACCCTAACCCTAACCCTAAACCTAACCCTGACCCTAACCCTAACCCTAATCCTAACACTAACCATAACCCAAACACTAACCCTAAACCTAACCCTAAACCTAACCCTAACCCTAAACCTCACACTATTCCTAATCCTAACACTAAACCCTAAACTTTAAATCTAACCCTAACTCTAACCCTACCCTTAACCCTAACCCTAACCATATCCCTAAACCTAACCCTGACCCTAATCCTAACACTAACCCTATTTCTAATTCTAACCCTAACACTAATCCTAAACTTAAACCTAACCCCCTAATAATAACCCTAACACTAAACCTAACCCTAACCCTAACCCTAACACTAACCCTAACCCTAACCCCTAGCCCCTAAGACTAACCCTAACCCTATCCCCTATCCCTAACCCTAACCCTAACCTAACCTTAACACTAACCCTAACCCTAACCATAACCCTAACCCTAACCCTATCCCTAACCCTAAGTCTTACCCTAACACTAACACTAACCTTAACTTTAACCCTAACCTTAACCCTCACCCTAACCCTCACCCTAACCCTAAACCTAACCCTAACACTAACTCTAACACCCTAAATCCTAAACCCTAAACCCAGAAAAGCCCTAAACACTAATTCCAAAAGCACCCTAAAACCTAAACTCTAAACACTAAATGCTAAAAAACCCTAAACCCTAAACACTAAACACTAAACCCTAAACAAGCCTAAACCCTAAAACCATTAACACTATACCCTAAACAACCCTAAACTCTTAACCCTAAACATTATAGCCTAAACCCTAAAACACTATACAACCTTAAACCCTAAACCTTAAAATATCCTAAATCATAAATCCTGAACAACCCTAAACACTAAATCATAAACAACCCTAAAAAAACCTAAACAACTCTAAACGCTAAAACATAAACAACCCTAAACATTAAACAATCTTAAACGCTAAACCCTATACCCTAAACCTAAACCACCCTAAAACTTAAACAATCCTAAACCCTAAACCTTAAACCATAAACCCTAAACTTTAAACCATAAATCTAAGAATAACCATAACCCTAACCCTAACCCTAAACCTAAACCTAACCCTAACCCTAACCCTAACCATAACACTAACCCCTAACCCCTAACACTAACCCTAACCCTAACCCCTAACCCTAACCCTAACCCTAACCCTAACCTTACCCTAACCCTAACCCTAACCCTAACCCTAACCCTAAACTTAAACCTAACCCTAACCTTAACCCTAACCCTAACCCTAACCCCTAACCCTTACCCAAGCCCTAACCCTAACCCTAACCCTAAACCTAACCCTAACCCTAACCCTAACCATAACCCTAACCCTAATCCTAACCCTAACCCTAACCCTAAACCTAACCCTAACCCTAACCTTAACCCTAATCCTAACCCTAACCCTAACCCTAACCCTAACCCTAACCGTAACCATAACACTAAACTCTAAACCCTAAACCTAATCCACCCTAAACCTTAAACAATCCTAAACCATAAACCGTAGACCATAAACCCTAAATCTAACATTAAACCTAAACCTAACCCTAAATCTAACCCTAACCCTAAACCCTCCCTGACCCTAACCCTAACCCTAACCCTAACCCTAACCCTAAACCTAACCCTGACCCTAATCCTAACACTAAACCAATTTCTAATTCTTACCCTAACACTAATCCTAAATTTAACCCTAACCCCATAATAATAACCCTAACCCTAAAACTAACCCTAAACCCTAACCCTAACCCTAAGCCTAACCCTAACCTAACCCTAACCCTAACCCTAACCCTATCCCAAACCCTAACCTTTACCATAACCCTAACCCTAACCCTAACCCCATCCCTAACCCTAACCCTAACCGTAACCATAACACTAAACTCTAAACCCTAAACCTAATCCACCCTAAACCTTGAACAATCCTAAACCATAAACCTTAAACCCTAAACCCTAAATCTAACAATAAACCTAAACCTAACCCTAAATCTAACCCTAACCCTATCCCTAACCCTAAACCTAACCCTGACCCTAACCCTAACCCTAATCCTAACACTAACCATAACCCTAACCCTAACACTAACCCTAACCTTAACCCTAACCCTAACCCTAACCCTAACCCTAACCCTAACTCTAACCCTAACCCTAACCCTAACCGTAACCATAATACTAAACTCTAAACACTAAACCTAATCCACCCTAAACCTTAAACAATCCTAAACCATAAACCTTAAACCCTAAACCTTAAATCTAACAATAAACCTAAACCTAACCCTAAATCTAACCCTAACCCTAACCCTAACCCTAAACCTAAACCTGACCCTAACCCTAACCCTAATCCTAACACTAATCATAACCCAAACACTAACCCTAACCCTAACCCTAAACCTAACCCTAAAACTCACACTATCCCTAATCCTAACACTAAACCCTAAACTTTAAATCTAACCCTAACCCTAACCCTACCCTTAACCCTAACCCTATCCCAAAACCTAACACTGACCCTAATCCTAACACTAACCCTATTTCTAATTCTAACCCTAACACTAATCCTAAACTAAAACCTAACCCCCTAATAATAACCCTAACACTAAACCTAACCCTAACCCTAACCCTAAACCTAACCCTAACCCTAACACTAACCCCTAACCCCTAACACTAACCCTAACCCTAACCCCTAACCCTAACCCTAACCCTAACCTTAACCCTAACCCTA
>NC_137966.1:29928690-29931190 GCF_963924665.1 Micromys minutus | reverse complement strand
TAACCCTAACCCTAACCTTAAGCCTAACATAACCCCATAACCCTAACTCTAACCCTAACTCTAACCCTAACTCTAACCCTAATGCTAACCCTAACCCTAACCCTAACCCTAACCCTAACCCTAACCCCTTAACCTTAATCCCTAAATCCTAAACCCTGAACAACAATAAATCCTAAACCCTGAACAACCCTAAATCATAAACCCTGAATAACCCTAAACACTAAACTCTAAACAACCCTAAACAACCCTAATCACTAAACCATAAACAACCCTAAACACTAAAGCCTAAACAACCCTATACTCTAAACCTTAAACACTAAACCCTAAATAACCCTAAACCCTAAACCATTAACACTATACCCTAAACAACATTAAACACTAAACCCAAAACAACCCTAACACCTAAACCTTTAACACTAAACCTTAAACAACCCTAAACCCTAAACACTAAACCCTAAACAACCCTAAACTTTTAACCATAAACTCTATACCCTAAACAACCCTAAACCTTAAACAATCCTAAACTCTAAATCCTAAACCCTTAACCTAAACCACCCTAAACCTTAAACAATCCTAAACCCTAAACCTTAAACCCTAAACACTAAACCCTAAACCCTAAACCTAACAATAACCATAACCCTAACTCTAACCCCTAACCCTTACCCTAACCCTAATACTAACCCTAATCCTAACCCTAACCCTAACCCTAACCCTAACCCTAACCCTAAACCTAATCCTAACCCTAACCTTAACCCTAATCCTAACCCTAACCCTAACCCTAACCCTAACCGTAACCATAACACTAAACTCTAAACCCTAAACCTAATCCACCCTAAACCTTAAACAATCCTAAACCATAAACCTTAGACCCTAAATCCTAAATCTAACAATAAACCTAAACCTAACCCTAAATCTAACCCTAAACCTAACCCTAACCCTAAACCCTCCCTGACTTTAACCCTAACCCTAACCCTAACCCTAACCCTAAACCTAACCCTGACCCTAATCCTAACACTAACCCTATTTCTAATTCTAACCCTAACACTAATCCTAAACTTAAACCTAACCCCCTAATAATGACCCTAACCCTAACACTAACCCTAACCCCTAACCCTAACCCTATCCCTAACCCTAACCTAACCCTAACCCTAACCCTAACCCTAACCCAAACCCTAACACTAACCTTCTAACTTTTACCATAACCCTAACCCTAAACCTAAGCCTAACCCTTACCATAACCCTAACCCTAACCCTAACCCCATCCCTAACCCTAACCCTAACCGTAACCATAACATTAAACTCTAAACCGTAAACCTAATCCACCCTAAACCTTAAACAATCCTAAACCATAAACCTTAAACCCTAAACCCTAAATCTAACAATATACCTAAACCTAACCCTAAATCTAACCCTAACCCTATCCCTAACCCTAATCCTAACCCTGACCCTAACCCTAACCCTAATCCTAACACTAACCATAACCCTAACCCTAACATTAACCCTAACCTTAACCCTAACCCTAACCCTAACAATAACCCTAACCCTAACTCTAACCCTAACCCTAACCCTAACCGTAACCATAATACTAAACTCTAAACCCTAAACCTATTCTACCCTAAAGCTTAAACAATCCTAAACCTTAAACCTTAAACCCTAAACCCTAAATCTAACAATAAACCTAAACCTAACCCTAAATCTAACCCTAACCCTAACCCTAACCCTAAACCTAAACCTGACCCTAACCCTAACCCTAATAATAACACTAATCATAACCCAAACACTATCCCTAACCCTAACTCTAAACCTAACCCTAAACCTCACACTATCTCTAATCTTAACACTAAACCCTAAACTTTAAATCTAACCCTAACCCTAACCCTACCCTTAACCCTAACCCTAACCATATCCCTAAACCTAACCCTGACCCTAATCCTAACACTAACCCTATTTCTAATTCGAAACCTAACACTAATCCTAAACTAAAACCTAACCCCCTAATAATAACCATAACACTAAACCTAACCCTTACCCTAACCCTAACACTAACCCCTAACCCCTAACACTAACCCTAACCCTAACCCCTAAACCTAACCCAAACCCTAACCCTAACCTTAACCCTAACCCTAACCCTAACCCTAACCCTATCCCTAACCCTATCCCTTACCCTAACACTAACACTAACCTTAACCCTAACCCTAACCTTAACCCTCACCCTAAACCTCACCTTAACCCTGAACCTAACCCTAACACTAACCCTAACACCCTAAATCCTAAACCCTAAACCCCGAAAAACCCTAAACACTAATTCCAAAAGCACCCTAAACCCTAAACTATAAACACTAAACGCTAAAAAACCCTAAACCCTAAACCCTAAACACTAAACCCTAAACAAGCCTAAACCCTAAAACCATTAACACTATACCCTAAACAACCCTAAACCCTTAACACTAAACATTATACCCTAAACCCAAAACACTATACAACCTTAAACCCTAAACCT
>NC_137966.1:29893690-29923690 GCF_963924665.1 Micromys minutus | reverse complement strand
TAACCCTAAATCTAACCCTACCCTAAACCCTCCCTGACCCTAACCCTAACCCTAACCCTAACCCTAACCCTAAACCTAACCCTGACCCTAATCCTAACACTAAACCTATTTCTAATTCTAAAACTAACACTAATCCTAAACTTAACCCTAACCCCCTAATAATAACCCTAACCCTAAAACTAACCCTAAACCCTAACCCTAACCCTAACCCTAACCTAACCCTAACCCTAACCCTAACCCTATCCCTAACCCTAAACCTAACCCTGACCCTAACCCTAACCCTAATCCTAACACTAACCATAACCCTAACCCTAACACTAACCCTAACCTTAACCCTAAGCCTAACCCTAACCCTAACCCTAACCCTAAATCTAACCCTAACTCTAACCCTAACCGTAACCATAATAAAAAACTCTAAACCCTAAACCTAATCCACCCTAAACCTTGAACAATCCTAAACCATAAACCTTAAACCCTAAACCCTAAATCTAACAATAAACCTAAACCTAACCCTAAATCTAACCCTAACCCTAACCCTAAACCTAAACCTGATCTAACCATAACCCTAATCCTAACACTAATCATAACCCAAACACTAACCCTAACCCTAACCCTAAACCTAACCCTAAAACTCACACTATCCCTAATCCTAACACTAAACCCTAAACTTTAAATCTGACCCTAACCCTAACCCAACCCTTAACCCTAACCCTATCCCTAAACCTAACCCTGACCCTAATCCTAACACTAACCCTATTTCTAATTCTAACCCTAACACTAATCCTAAATTAAAACCTAACCCCCTAATAATAACCCTAACACTAAACATAACCCTAACCCTAACCCTAACCCTAACACTAACACTAACCCCTAACCCCTAACACTAACCCTAACCCTAACCCCTAACCCTAACCCTAACCCTAACCTTAACCCTAACCCTAACCCTAACCCTATCCCTAACCCTAACCCTTACCCTAACACTAAAACTAACCTTAACCCTAACCCTAACCTTAACCCTCACCCTAACCCTCACCTTAACCCTAAACCTAAACCTAACACTAACCCTAACACCCTAAATCCTAAACCCTAAACCCCGAAAAACCCTAAACACTAATTCCAAAAGCACCCTAAACCCTAAACTATAAACACTAAACGCTAAAAAACCCTAAACCCTAAACCCTAAACACTAAACCCTTAACAAGCCAAAACCCTAAAACCATTAACACTATACCCTAAACAACCCTAAACCCTTAACCCTAAACATTATACCCTAAACCCTAAAACACTATACAACCTTAAACCCTAAACCTTAAAATATCCTAAATCATAAATCCTGAACAACCCTAAACACTAAATTATAAACAACCCTAAAAAACCCTAAACAACTCTAAACGCTAAAACCTAAACAACCCTAACCATTAAACAATCTTAAACGCTAAATTCTGTACCCTAAACATAAACCACCCTAAAACTTAAACAATCCTAAACCCTAAACCTTAAACCATAAACCCTAAATTTTAAACCATAAATCTAAGAATAACCATAAGCCTAACCCTAACCCTAAACAAAAACCTAACCCTAACCCCAACCCTAACATTAACCCCATAACCCTAACCCTAACCTTAAGCCTAACATAACCCCATAACCCTAACTCTAACCCTAACTCTAACCCTAATGCTAACCCTAACCCTAACCCTAACCCTAACCCCTTAACCTTAATCCCTAAATCCTAAACCCTGAACAACCATAAATCCTAAACCCTGAACAACCCTAAATCATAAACCTTGAATAACCCTAAACACTAACCTCTAAACAACCCTAAAGAACCCTAATCACTAAACCATAAACAACCCTAAACACTAAACCCTAAACAACCCTATACCTTAAAACTTGAACACTAAACCCTAAATAACCCTAAACCCTAAACCATTAACACTATACCCTAAAAAACACTAAACACTAAACCCAAAACAACCGTAAAACCTAAACCTTAAACACTAAACCTTAAACAACCCTAAACCCTAAACACTAAACCCTAAACAACCCTAAACTTTTAACCCTAAACACTATACCCTAAAAAACCCTAAACCTTAAACAATCCTAAACTCTAAACCCTAAACCCTTAACCTAAACCACCCTAAATCTTAAACAATCCTAAACCCTAAACCTTAAACCCTAAACACTAAACTCTAAACCCTAAACCTAACAATAACTATAACCCTAACCCTAACCCCTAACCCTTACCCTAACCCTAACCCTAACCCTAATCCTAACCCTAATCCTAACCTTAACCCTAACCCTAACCCTAAACCTAACCCTAACCTTAACCCTAATCCTAACCCTAACCCTAACCCTAATCGTAACCCTAACCCTAAACCTAATCCTAACCCTAACCCTAACCCTAACCCTATCCCTAACCCTAAACCTAATCCGAACCCTAACCTTAACCCTAATCCTAACCCTAACCCTAACCCTAACCGTAGCCATAACACTAAACTCTAAACCCTAAACCTAATCCACCCTAAACCTTAAACAATCCTAAACCATAAACCTTAGACCCTAAATCCTAAATCTAACAATAAACCTAAACCTAACCCTAACTCTAACCCTAACCCTAACCCTAACCCTAAACCCTCCCTGACCCTAACCCTAACCCTAACCCTAAACCTAACCCTGACCCTAATCCTAACACTAACCCTATTTCTAATTCTAACCCTAACACTAATCCTAAACTTAAACCTAACCCCCTAATAATAACCCTAACCCTTTCACTAACCCTAACCCTTAAACCTAACCCTAACCCTAACCCTAACCCTAACCTAACCCTAACCCTAACCCTAACCCTAACCCTAACCCTAACCCTAACCCTAACCTAACCCTAACCCTAACCCTAACCCTAACACAAACCCTAACACTAACCCCCTTACTTTTACCCTAACCCTAACCCTAACCCTAAACCTGACCCTTACCATAACCCTAACCCTAACCCTAACTCCATCCCTAACTCTAACCCTAACCGTAACCATAACACTAAACTCTAAACCCTAAACCTAATCCACCCTAAACTTTAAACAATCCTAAACCATAAACCTTAAACCCTAAACCCTAAATCTAACAATAAACCTAAACCTAACCCTAAATCTAACCCTAACCCTATCCCTAACCCTAAACCTAACCCTGACCCTAACCTTAACCCTAATCCTAACACTAACCATAACCCTAACCCTAACACTAACCCTAACCTTAACCCTAACCCTAACCCTAACCCTAACCCTAACTAAAACCCTAACCATAACCCTAACCGTAACCATAATACTAAACTCTAAACCCTAAACCTAATCCACCCTTAAACTTAAACAATCCTAAACCATAAACCTTAAACCCTAAACCCTAAATCTAACAATAAACCTAAACCTAACCCTAAATCTAACCCTAACCCTAACCCTAACCCTAAACATAAACCTTACCCTAACCCTAATCCTAATCCTAACACTAATCATAACCCAAACACTAACCCTAACCCTAACCCTAAACCTAACCCTAAACCTCACACTATCCCTAATCCTAACACTAAACCCTAAACTTTAATTCTAACCCTAACTTTAACCCTACCCTTAACCCTAACCCTAACCATATTTCTATACCTAACCCTGACCCTAATCCTAACACTAACCCTATTTCTAATTCTAACCCTAACACTAATCCTAAACTAAAACCTAACCCCCTAATAATAACCCTAACACTAAACCTAACCCTAACCCTAACCCTAACCCTAACCCTAACACTAACCCCTAACCCTAACCCTAACCCTAACCCTAACCTTAACCCTAACCCTAACCCTAACCCTAACCCTATCCCTAACCCTAACCATTATTCTAACACTAACACTAACCTTAACCCTAACCCTAAACCTAAACGTAACCCTAACCCCAACCCTAACCTTAACCCCATAACCCTAACCCTAACCTTAAGCCTAACATAACCCCATAACCTTAGCTCTAACCCTAACTCTAACCCTAATGCTAACCCTAACCCTAACCCTAACCCAAACCTTAACCCCTTAACCTTAATCCCTAAATCCTAAACCCTGAACAACCATAAATCCTAAACCCTGAACAACCCTAAATCATAAACCCTGAATAGCCCTAAACACTAACCTCTAAACAACACTAAACAACCCTAATCTCTAAACCATAAACAACCCTAAACACTAAACCCTAAACAACCCTATACCCTAAACCTTAAACACTAAACCCTAAATAACCCTAAACCCTAAACCATTAACACTATACCCTAAACAACACTAAACACTAAACCCAAAACAACCCTAAAACCTAAACCTTAAACACTAAACCTTAAACAACCCTAAACCCTAAACACTAAACCCTAAACAACCCTAAACTTTTAACTTTAAACACTATACCCTAAACAACCCTAAACCTTAAACAATCCTAAACTCTAAACCCTAAACCCTTAACCTAAACCACCCTAAATCTTAAACAATCCTAAACCCTAAACCTTAAACCCTAAACACTAAACCCTAAACTCTAAACCTAACAATAACCATAACCCTAAACCTAACCCCTAACCCTTACCCTAACCCTAACCCTAACCCTAATCCTAACCCTAACCCTAACCCTAACACTAACCCTAACCCTAACCCTAACCCTAACCCTAAACCTAATCCTAACCCTAACCTTAACCCTAATCCTAACCCTAACCCTAACCCTAACCCTAACCGTAACCATAACACTAAACTCTAAACCCTAAACCTAATCCACCCTAAACCTTAAACAATCCTAAACCATAAACCTTAGACCCTAAATCCTAAATCTAACAATAAACCTAAACCTAACCCTAAATCTAACCCTAACCCTAACCCTAACCCTAAACCCTCCCTGACCCTAACCCTAACCCTAACCCTAACCCTAACCCTAAACCTAACCTTGACCCTAATCCTAACACTAACCCTATTTCTAATTCTAACCCTAACACTAATCCTAAACTTAAACCTAACCCCCTAATAATAACCCTAACCCTAACACTAACCCTAACCCCTAACCCTAACCCTAACCCTAACCCTAAACCTAACCTAACCCTAACCCTAACCCTAACCCTAACACTAACCCCTAACCCTTACCCTAACCCTAACCCTAAACCTAACCCTAACCATTACCCTATCCCTAACCCTAACCCTAACCCTAACCCTAACCCTAACACTAACCATAACCATAACACTAAACTCTAAACCCTAAACCTAATCCACCCTAAACCTTAAACAATCCTAAACCATAAACCTTAAACCCTAATCCCTAAATCTAACAATAAACCTAAACCTGACCCTAAATCTAACCCTAACCCTAACCCTAACCCTAAACCTAAACCTGACCCTAACCCTAACCCTAATCCTAACACTAACCATAACCCTAACCCTAACCCTAACCCTAACCTTAACCCTAAACCTAACCCTATCCCTAAACCTAACCCTGACCCTAATCCTAACACTAACCCTATTTCTAATTCTAACCCTAACACTAATCCTTAACTAAAACCTAACCCCCTAATTATAACCCTAACACTAAACCTAACCCTAACCCTAACACTAACCCCTAACCCCTAACACTAACCCTAACCCTAACCCGTAACCCTAACCCTAACCCTAACCCTAACACTAACCCTAACCCTAACCCTATCCCTAACCCTAACCCTTACCCTAACACTAACACTAACCTTAACCCTCACCCTAACCCTCACCTTAACCCTAAACCTAACCCTAACACTAACCCTAACACCCTAAATCCTAAACCATAAACCCCAAAAAACTCTAAACACTAATTCCAAAAGCACCCTAAACCCTAAACTATAAACACTAAACGCTAAAAAACCCTAAACCCTAAACCCTAAACACTAAACCCTAAACAAGCCTAAACCCTAAAACCATTAACACTATACCCTAAACAACCCTAAACCCTTAACACTAAACATTATACCCTAAACCCAAAACACTATACAACCTTAAACCCTAAACCTTAAAATATCCTAAATCATAAATCCTGAACAACCCTAAACACTAAATTATAAACAACCCTAAAAAACCCTAAACAACTCTAAACGCTAAAAGCTAAACAACCCTAAACATTAAACAATCTTAAACGCTAAACCCTATACCCTAAACCTAATCCTAAACCTTACCCTAACCCTAACTTTAACCCTAACCCTAATCCTAACACTAAACCCTAAACCATAAACCTAACCCTAACCCTAAAACTAAACTTTAAATCCTAAACCTAATATACCCTAAACCTTAAACAATCCTAAACCCTAAACCCTGAACCCTAAACCTAACCCTAACCCTAACCCTAACACTAACCATAACCCTAACACTAAATTGTAAACCCTAAATTTAAGTTACGATAAACCTTAAACAATCCTAAACCCTAAACATTAAACCCTAAACCTAACAATTACCATAACCCTAACCCTAATCCTAACCCTAACCCTAACCCTAAACGTAACCCTAACACTAAACCTAACCCTAACCCTAACCCTAACCCTAACCATAAACCTAACACTAACACTAAACCTAATCCTAACCCTAACCCTAACCCTAACCTGACCCTAACCCTAACCCTAACCCTAACCTTAATTCTAACTCTAACCCTAATCCTAACAATAAACCTAAACCTAACCCTAACCCTAACCCTAAACCTAACACTAACCTTAACCCTAACCCTAACCCTAACCCTAACAGTAATCCCTAAACCCTAAACCTAACCCTAACGATATCCCAAACACAAAACTCTAAACCCTAAAAATAATCCACCCTAAACCTTAAACAATCCTAAATCCTAAACCTTTACCCTAAACCCTAAACCCTAAACCTAACAATATCCATGACCCTAAACGTAACCCTAAACCTAACCCTAACCCTAACCCTAATCCGAACACTAAACCCTAAACCCTAAACCTAACCCTAACCTTAACACTAAACTCTAAACCCTAAACCTAATCTACCCTAAACCTTAAACAATCCTAAACCCAAAACCTTAGACCCTAAACACTAAACCCTAAACCTAACAATAAACCTAACCCTAACCCTAACCCTAACCTTAAACCTAACCCTAACCGTAACCCTAACCCTAAACCTAACCCTAAACTTAAGCCTAACCATAAACCTAACCCTAACCCTAACCCTAACCGTAACCCTAACCCTAACCCTAACCGTAACACTAACCCTAACCCTAAACCTAACCCTAACCCTAACCTTAACCTTAACCATAACACTAAACTCTAAACCCTATACCTAATCCACCCTAAACCTTAAATATCCTAAACCATAAACCTTAAACCCTAAACCCTAAATCTAACAATAAACCTAAACCTAATCCTAAATCTATCCCTAACCCTAACCCTAACCCTAAACCTAACCCTGACCTTAACCCTAACCCTAATCCTAACACTAACCATAACCCTAATCCTAACCCTAACCACAAACTTAACCCTAACCATAACCCTAACCCTAAACCTAACCCTAACCCTAACCCAAACCCTAACCCTAAACCTAACCCTAACCCTAACCGTAACCATAACACTAAACTCTAAACCCTAAACCTAATCCACCCTAAACCTTAAACAATCCTAAACCACAAACCTTAAACCCTAAACCCTAAATCTAACAATAAACCTAAACCTAACCCTAAATCTAACCCTAACCCTAACCCTAACCCTAAACCTAATCCTAACACTAACCATAACCCAAACACTAACCCTAACCCTAAACCTAATCCTAACCCTTACCCTAACCCTAACTTTAACCCTAACCCTAATCCTAACACTAAACCCTAAACCCTAAACCTAACCCTAACCCTAAAACTAAACTTTAAATCCTAAACCTAATCTACCCTAAACCTTAAACAATCCTAAACCCTAAACCCTGAACCCTAAACCTAACCCTAACCCTAACCCTAACACTAACCATAACCCTAACACTAAATTGTAAACCCTAAATTTAAGTTACGATAAACCTTAAACAATCCTAAACCCTAAACCTTAAACCCTAAACCTAACAATTACCATAACCCAAACCCTAATCCTAACCCTAACCCTAACCCTAAACGTAACCCTAACACTAAACCTAACACTAACCCTAACCCTAACCCTAAACCTAACACTAACACTAAACCTAATCCTAACCCTAACCCTAACCCTAAACCTGACCCTAACACTAACCCTAACCCTAACCCTAATCCTAACTCTAACCCTAATCCTAACAATAAACCTAAACCTAACCCTAACCCTAACCCTAAACCTAACACTAACCTTAACCCTAACCCTAACCCTAACCCTAACAGTAATCCCTAAACCCTAAACCTAACCCTAACAATATCCCAAACACAAAACTCTAAACCCTAAAAATAATCCACCCTAAACCTTAAACAATCCTAAATCCTAAACCTTTACCCTAAACCCTAAACCCTAAACCTAACAATATCCATGACCCTAAACGTAACCCTAAACCTAACCCTAACCCTAACCCTAATCCGAACACTAAACCCTAAACCCTAAACCTAACCCTAACCTTAACACTAAACTCTAAACCCTAAACCTAATCTACCCTAAACCTTAAACAATCCTAAACCCAAAACCTTAGTCCCTAAACACTAAACCCGAAACCTAACAATAAACCTAACCCTAACCCTAACCCTAACCCGAACCCTAACCCTAAACCTAACCCTAACCGTAACCCTAACCCTAAACCTAACCCTAACCCTAACCCAAACCCTAACCCTAAACCTAACCCTAACCATAACCGTAACCATACACTAAACTATAAACCCTAAACCTAATCCACCCTAAACCTTAAACAATCCTAAACCACAAACCTTAAACCCTAAACCCTAAATCTAACAATAAACCTAAACCTAACCCTAAATCTAACCCTAACCCTAACCCTAAACCTAAACCTAATCCTAACACTAACCTTAACCCAAACACTAACCCGAACCCTAACCTTAAACCTAACCCTAACCCTAAACCTCACACTAACCCTAATCCTAACACAAAACCTTAAACTTTAAATCTAACCCTAACCCTAACCCTACCCCTAACCCTAACCCTAACCCTATCCCTAAACCTAACCCTTACCCTAATCCTAACACTAACCCTATTTCTAATTGTAACCCTAACACTAATCCTAAATTTAAACCTAACTCCCTAATAATAACCCTAACCCTAAACCTAACCCTAACCCTAACCCCCCCAACCCTAACCTTAACCCTAACCCTAACCCTAACCGTAACTCTAACCCTAACCCTAACCGTAACTCTATCCCTAACCCTAACACTAACTCTAACCCTAACCCTAACCCTAACCCTAACCCTAAACCTAACCCTAACCCTAACCCTAACCCTAACCCTAACCCTAACCCTAACCCTAACCGTAACCATAAGACTAAACTCTAAACCCTAAACCTAATCCACCCTAAACCTTAAACAATCCTAAACCATAAACCTTAAACCCAAAACCCTAAATCTAACAATAAACCTAAACCTAACCCTAAATCTAACACTAACCCTAAACGTAAACCTAAACCTTCCCCTGACCATAAACCAAAGCCTAATCCTAACAATAACCATAACCCAAACAAAGACTAACCCTAACACTAAACATAACCGTAACCCTAAACCTCACACCTACCCTATCCCTAACCCTAACCCTAACCCTAACCCTAACCCTAACCCTAACACTATCCCTAACCCCTAACACTAACCCTAACCCTAAACTCTAACCCTAACCCTAACCCTAACCCTAACCCTAACCCTAACCCTAACCCTAACCCTAACCCTATCCCTAACCCTAACCCTTATCCTAACACTAACACTAACCTTAACCCTAACCCTAACCTTAACCCTCACCCTAACCATCACCCTAACCCTAAACCTAACCCTAAAACCCTAAATCCTAAACCCTAAACCCAGAAAAACCCTAAACAATAATTCCAAAAGCACCCTAACCCCTCAACTCTCAACACTAAACGCTAAAAAACCCTAAACCCTAAACCCTAAACACTAAACACTAAACAAGCCTAAACCCTAAAACCATTAACACTATACCCTAAACAACCCTAAACTCTTAACCCTAAACATTATAGCCTAAACCCTAAAACACTATACAACCTTAAACCCTAAACCTTAAAATATCCTAAATCATAAATCCTGAACAACCTTAAACACTAAATCATAAAAAACCCTAAAAAAACCTAAACAACTCTAAACGCTAAAACATAAACAACCCTAAACATTAAACTATCTTAAACGCTAAACCCTATACCCTAAACCTAAACCACCCTAAAACTTAAACAATCCTAAACCCTAAACCTTAAACCATAAACCCTAAATTTTAAACCATAAATCTAAGAATAACCATAACCCTAACCCTAACCCTAAACCTAAACCTAACCCTAACCCCAACCCTAACCTTAACCCCATAACACTAACCCTAACCTTAAGCCTAACATAACCACATAACCCTAACCCTAACCATCACCCTAAGCCTCACCCTAACCCTAACCCTAACCCTAACCCTAACCATAAACCTAACCCTAACCCCTAACCCCTAACACTAACCCTAACCCTAACCCCTAACCCTAACCCTAACCTTAACCCTAACCTTACCCTAACCCTAACCCTAACCCTAACCCTAACCCTAACCCTAACCTTAACCCTAACCCTAACCTTAACCCTAACTTAAACCCTAACCCCTAACTTTTACCCTAACCCTAAACCTAAACCTAACCCTAAACCTAACCCTAACCCTAACCCTAACCCTAACCGTAACCCTAACCCTAACCCTAACCCTAACCCTAACCCTAACCCTAACCCTAACCCTAAACCAAACCCTGACACTAATCCTAACACTAACCCTATTTCTAATTCTAACCCTGACACTAATCCTAAACTTAAACCTAACCCCCTAATAATAACCCTAACCATAACACTAAACCTAACCCCTAACCCTAACCCTAACCATAACCCTAAACTAACCCTAACCCTAACCCTAACCCTAACCCTAACCCAAACCCTAACACTAACCCCCTAACTTTTACCCTAACCCTAACCCTAACCCTAACCCTTACCATAACCCTAACCCTAACCATAACCCCAACCCTAACCCTAACCCTAACCGTAACCATAACACTAAACTCTAAATCCTAAACCTAATCCACCCTAAACCTTAAACAATCCTAAACCATAAACCTTAAAACCTAAACCCTAAATCTAACAATAAACCTAAACCTAACCCTAAATCTAACCCTAACTCTATATCTAACCCTAAACCTAACCCTGACCCTAACCCTAACCCTAATCCTAACACTAACCATAACCCTAACCCTAACACTAACCCTAACCTTAACCCTAACCCTAACCCTAACCCTAACCTGTCTCTAACCCTAACCCTAACCCTAACCGTAACCATAATACTAAACTCTAAACCCTAAACCTAATCCACCCTAAACCTTAAACAATCCTAAACCATAAACCTTAAACCCTAAACCCTAAATCTAACAATAAACCTAAACCTAACCCTAAATATAACCCTAACCCTAACCCTAAGCCTAAACCTAAACCTGACCCTAACCCTAACCCTAATCCTAACACTAATCATAACCCTAACCCTATCCCTAACCCTAACCCTTACCCTAACACTAACACTAACCTTAACCCTAACCCTAACCTTAACCCTCACCCTAACCCTCACCTTAACCCTAAACCTAACCCTAACACTAACCCTAACACCCTAAATCCTAAACCCTAAACCCCGAAAAACTCTAAACACTAATTCCAAAAGCACCCTAAACCCTAAACTATAAACACTAAACGCTAAAAAACCCTAAACACTAAACCCTAAACACTAAACCCTAAACAAGCCTAAACCCTAAAACCATTAACACTATACCCTAAACAACCCTTAACCCTTAACCCTAAACATTATACACTAAACCCTAAAACACTATACAACCTTAAACCCTAAACCTTAAAATATCCTAAATCATAAATCCTGAACAACCCTAAACACTAAATTATAAACAACCCTAAAAAACCCTAAACAACTCTAAACGCTAAAACCTAAACAACCCTAACCATTAAACAATCTTAAACGCTAAATTCTATACCCTAAACCTAAACCACACTAAAACTTAAACAATCCTAAAGACTAAACCTTAAACCATAAGCCCTAAATTTTAAAGCATAAATCTAAGAATAACCATAACCCTAACCCTAACCCTAAACCTAAACTTAACCCTAACCCCAACCCTAACCTTAACCCCATAACCCTAACCCTAACCTTAAGCCTAACATAACCCCATAACCCTAACTCTAACCCTAACTCTAACCCTAACTCTAACCCTAACCCTAACCCTAACCTAAACCTAGCCCAAACCCTAACCCTAACACTAACCCTAACCCCTAACCCTAACCCTAACCCTAACCCTAACCCTAACCCTAACCTAACCCTAACCCTAACCCTAACCCTAACCCAAACCCTAACACTAACCCTCTAACTTTTACCATAACCCTAAACCTAACCCTAACCATAACCCTTACCATAACCCTAACCCTAACCCTAAACCTATCCCTAACCCTAACCCTAACTGTAACCATAACACTAAACTCTAAACCCTAAACCTAATCTACCCTAAACCTTAAACAATCCTAAACCATAAACCTTAGACCCTAAATCCTAAATCTAACAATAAACCTAAACCTAACCCTAAATCTAACCCTAACCCTATCCCTAACCCTAAACCTAACCCTGACCCTAAACCTAACCCTAATCCTAACACTAACCATAACTCTAACCCTAACATTAACCCTAACCTTAACCCTAACCCTAACCCTAACCCTAACCCTAACCCAAACCCTAACCCTAACTCTAACCCTAACCCTAACACTAACCGTAACCATAATACTAAACTCTAAACCCTAAACCTAATCTACCCTAAACCTTAAACAATCCTAAACCTTAAACCTTAAACGCTAAACTCTAAATCTAACAATAAACCTAAACCTAACCCTAAATCTGACCCTAACCCTAACCCTAACCCTAAACCTAAACCTGACCCTAACCCTAACCCTAATAATAACACTAATCATAACCCAAACACTAACCCTAACCCTAACCCTAAACCTAACCCTAAACCTCACACTATCCCTATTCCTAACACTAAACCCTAAACTTTAAATCTAACCCTAACACTAACCCTACCCTTAACCCTAACCCTAACCATATCCCTAAACCTAACCCTGACCCTAATCCTAACACTAACCCTATTTCTAATTCTAACCCGAACACTAATCCTGAACTAAAACCTAACCCCCTAATAATAACCCTAACCTAACCCTAACCCTAACCCTAACCCTAACACTAACCCCTAACCCCTAACACTAACCCTAACCCTAACCCCTAACCCTAACCCTAACCCTAACCCTAAACTTAACCCTAACCCTCACCCTAACCCTAACCCTATCCCTAACCCTAACCCTTACCCTAACACTAACACTAACCTTAACCCTAACCCTAACCTTAACCCTCACCCTAACCCTCACCTTAACCCTAAACCTAACCCTAACACTAACACTAACACCCTAAATCCTAAACACTAAACCCCGAAAAACCCTAAACACTAATTCCAAAAGCGCCCTAAACCCTAAACTGTAAACACTAAACGCTAAAAAACCCTCAACCCTAAACCCTAAACACTAAACACTAAACAAGCCTAAACCCTAAAACCATTAACACTATACCCTAAACAACCCTAAACCCATAACCCTAAACAATATACCCTAAACCCTAAAACACTATACAACCTTAAACCCTAAACCTTAAAATATCCTAAATCATAAATCCTGAACAACCCTAAACACTAAATCATAAACAACCCTAAAAAACCCTAAACAACTCTAAACGCTAAAACCTAAACAACCCTAAACATTAAAGAATCTTAAACGCTAAACCCTATACCCTAAACCTAAACCACCCTAAAACTTAAACAATCCTAAACCCTAAACCTTAAACCATAAACCCTAAAATTTAAACCTTAAATCTAAGAATAACCATAACCCTAACCCTAACCCTAAACCTAAACCAAACCCTAACCACAACCCTAACCTTAACCCCATAACCCTAACCCTAACCTTAAGCCTAACATAACCCCATAACCCTAACTCTAACCCTAACTATAACCCTAATGCTAACCCTAACCCTAACCCTAACCCTAACCCCTTAACCTTAAGCCCTAAATCCTAAACCCTGAACAACCATAAATCCTAAACCCTGAACAACCCTAAATCATAAACCCTGAATAACCCTAAACACTAACCTCTAAACAACCCTAAACAACCCTAATCACTAAACCATAAACAACCCTAAACACTAAATCCTAAACAACCCTATTCCCTAAACCTTAAACACTAAACCCTAAATAACTCTAAACCATAAACCATTAACACTATACCCTAAAGAACACTAAACACTAAACCCAAAACAACCCTAAAACCTAAACCTTAAACACTAAACCTTAAACAACCCTAAACCCTAAACACTAAACCCAAAACAACCCTAAACTTTTAACCCTAAAAACTATACCCTAAACAACCCAAAACCTTAAACAATCCTAAACTCTAAACCCTAAACCTTTAACCTAAACCACCCTAAATCTTAAACAATCCTAAACCCTAAACCTTAAACCCTAAACACTAAACCCTAAACCCTAAACCTAAGAATAACCATAACACTAAACCTAACCCCTAACCCTTACCCTAACTCTAACCCTAACCCTAATCCTAACCCTAACCCTAACCCTAACACTAACCATAACCCTAACCCTAACCCTAAACCTAAACCTAATCCTAACCCTAACCTTAACCCTAATCCTAACCCTAACCCTAACCCTAACCGTAACCATAACACTAAACTCTAAACCCTAAACCTAATCCACCCTAAACCTTAAACAATCCTAAACCATAAACCTTAGACCCTAAATCCTAAATCTAACAATAAACCTAAACCTAACCCTAAATCTTACCCTAACCCTAACCCTAACCCTAAACCCTCCCTGACCCTAAACCTCACCCTAACCCTAACCCTAACCCTAAACCTAACCCTGACCCTAATCCTAACACTAACACTATTTCTAATTCTAACCCTAACACTAATCCTAAACTTAAACCTAACCCCCTAATAATAACCTTAACCCTAACACTAACCCTAACCCCTAACCCTAACCCTAACCCTAACCCTAACCTAACCCTAACCCTAACCCTAATCCTAACCCTAACACTAACCATTAACCCTTACCCTAACCCTAACCCTCACCCTAACCATTACCCTAACCCTAACCCTAACCCTAACCCTAAACCTAACCCTAACACTAACCGTAACCATAACACTAAACTCTAAACCCTAAACCTAATCCACCCTAAACCTTAAACAATCCTAAACCATAAACCTAAACCCTAAACCCTAAATCTAACAATAAACCTAAACCTGACCCTAAATCTAACCCTAACCCTAACCCTAACCATAAACCTAACCCTGACCCTAACACTAACCCTAATCCTAACACTAACCATAACCCTAACCCTAACCCTAACCCTAACCTTAACCCTAACCCTAACCCTAACCCTAACCCTAACCCTAACCCTAACCCTAACCCCTTAACCTTTATCCCTAAATCCTAAACCCTGAACAACCATAAATCTTAAACCCTGAACAACCCTAAATCATAAACCCTGAATAACCCTAAACACTAACCTCTAAACTACCCTAAATAACCCTAATCACTAAACCATAAACAACCCTAAACACTAAACCCTAAACAACCCTATACCCTAAACCTTAAACACTAAACCCTAAATAACCCTAAACCCTAAACCATTAGCACTATACCCTAAACAACACTAAACACTAAACCCAAAACAACCCTAAAACCTAAACCTTAAACACTAAACCTTAAACAACCCTAAACCCTAAACACTAAACCCTAAACAACCCTAAACATTTAACCCTAAACACTATACCCTAAACAACACTAAACCTTAAACAATCCTAAACTCTAAACCCTAAACCCTTAACCTAAACCACCCTAAATCTTAAACAATCCTAAACCCTAAACCTTAAACCCTAAACACTAAACCCTAAACCCTAAACCTAACAATAACCATAACCCTAACCCTAACCCCTAACACTTACCCTAACACTAACCCTAACCCTAATCCTAACCCTAACCCTAACCCTAACCCTAACCCTAACCCTAACCCTAACCCTAAACCTAATCCTAACCCTAACCTTAACCCTAATCCTAACCCTAACCCTAACCCTAACCCTAAACGTAACCATAACACTAAACTCTAAACCCTAAACCTAATCCACCCTAAACCTTAAACAATCCTAAACCATAAACCTTAGACCCTAAATCCTAAATCTAACAATAAACCTAAACCTAAACCTAAATCTAACCCTAACCCTAACCCTAACCCTAAACCCTCCCTGACCCTAACCCTAACCCTAACCCTAACCCTAAACCTAACCCTGACCCTAATCCTAACACTAACCCTATTTCTAATTCTAACCCTAACACTAATCCTAAACTTAAACCTAACCCCCTAATAATAACCCTAACCCTTTCACTAACCCTAACCCCTAACCCTAACCCTAACCCTAACCCTAACCCTAACCCTAACCTAACCCTAACCCTAACCCTAACCCTAACCCTAACCCTAAACTAACCCTAACCCTAACCCTAACCCTAACACAAACCCTAACACTAACCCCCTAACTTTTACCATAACCCTAACCCTAAACCTAATCCTAACCCTTACCATAACCCTAACCCTAACCCTAACCCCATCTTTAACCCTAACCCTAACCGTAACCATAACACTAAACTCTAAACCCTAAACCTAATCCACCCTTAAACTTAAACAATCCTAAACCATAAACCTTAAACCCTAAACCCTAAATCTAACAATAAACCTAAACCTAACCCTAAATCTAACCCTAACCCTAACCCTAACCCTAAACATAAACATGACCCTAACCCTAATCCTAATCCTAACACTAATCATAACCCAAACACTAACCCTAACCCTAACCCTAAACCTAACCCTAAACCTCACCCTATCCCTAATCTTAACAATTAACCCTAAACCTTAATTCTAACCCTAACCCTAACCTACCCTTAACCCTAACCCTAACCATATTTCGAAACCTTATCCTGACCCTAATCCTAACACTAACCCTATTTCTAATTCTAACCCTAACACTAATCCTAAACTAAAACCTAACCCCCTAATAATAACCCTAAAACTAAACCTAACCCTAACCCTAACCCTAATCCTAACCCTAACACTAACCCCTAACCCCTAACACTAACCCTAACCCAAAACCCTAACCCTAACCCTAACCCTAACCCTAACATTAACCCTAACCTTAACCCTAACCCTAACCCTATCCCTAACCCTTACCCTTATTCTAACACTAACACAAACCTTAACCCTAACCCTAACCTTAACCCTCACCCTAACCCTCACCTTAACCCTAAACCTAACCCTAACACTAACCCTAACACCCTAAATCCTAAACCCTAAACCCCGAAAAATCCTAAACACTAATTCCAAAAGCACCCTAAACCCTAAACTATAAACACTAAACGCTAAAAAACCCTATACCCTAAACCCTAAACACTAAACCCTAAACAAGCCTAAACCCTAAAACCATTAACACTATACCCTAAACAACCCTAAACCCTTAACCCTAAACATTATACCCTAAACCCTAAAACACTATACAACCTTAAACCCTAAACCTTAAAATATCCTAAATCATAAATAATGAACAACCCTAAACACTAAATTATAAACAACCCTAAAAAACCCTAAACAACTCTAAACGCTAAAACCTAAACAACCCTAACCATTAAACAATCTTAAACGCTAAATTTTGTACCCTAAACCTAAACCACCCTAAAACTTAAACAATCCTAAACCCTAAACCTTAAACCATAAACCCTAAATTTTAAACCATAAATCTAAGAATAACCATAACCCTAACCCTAATCCTAAACCTAAACCTAACCCTAACCTCAACCCTAACCTTAACCCCATAACCCTAACCCTAACCTTAAGCCTAACATAACCCCATAACCCTAACTCTAACCCTAACTCTAACCCTAATGCTAACCCTAACCCTAACCCTAACCCTAACCTCTTTAACCTTAATCCCTAAATCCTCAACCCTGAACAACCATAAATCCTAAACCCTGAACAACCCTAAATCATAAACCCTGAATAACCCTAAACACTAACCTCTAAACAACCCTAAACAACCCTAATCACTAAACCATAAACAACCCTAAACACTAAACCCTAAAAACCCTATACCTTAAACCTTAAACACTAAACCCTAAATAAACCTAAACCCTAAACCATTAACACTATACCCTAAACAACACTAAACACTAAATCCAAAACAACCCTAAAACCTAAACCTTAAACACTAAACCTTAAACAAACCTAAACCCTAAACACTAAACCCTAAACAACCCTAAACTTTTAACCCTAAACACTATACCCTAAACAACCCTAAACCTTAAACAATCCTAAACTCTAAACACTAAACCCTTAACCTAAACCACCCTAAATCTTAAACAATCCTAAACCCTAAACCTTAAACCCTAAACACTAAACCCTAAACCATAAACCTAACAATAACCATAACCCTAACCCTAACCCCTAACCCTTACCCTAACCCTAACCCTACCCTAATCCTAACCCTAACCCTAACCCTAACCCTAACCCTAACCCTAACCCTAAACCTAACCCTAAACTTAACCCTAATCCTAACCCTAACCCTAACCCTAACCGTAACCCTAAACCTAAACCTAATCCTAACCCTAACCCTAACCCTAACCCTAACCCTAACCCTAACCCTAAACCTAATCCTAACCCTAACCTTAACCCTAATCCTAACCCTAACCCTAACCCTAACCGTAACCATAACACTAAACTCTAAACCCTAAACCTAATCCACCCTAAACGTTAAACAATCCTAAACCATAAATCTTAGACCCTAAATCCTAAATCTAAAAATAAACCTAAACCTAACCCTAAATCTAACACTAACCCTAACCCTAACCCTAAACCCTCCCTGACCCTAACCCTAACCCTAACCCTAAACCTAACCCTGACCCTAATTTTAACACTAACCCTATTTCTAATTCTAAGCCTAACACTAATCCTAAACTTAAACCTAACCCCCTAATAATAACCCTAACCCTTTCAATAACCCTAACACCTAACCCTAACCCTAACCCTAACCCTAACCCTAACACTAACCCCTAACCCCTAACACTAAACCTAACCCTAACCCCTAACCCTAACCCTAACCCTAACCCTAACCCTAACCCTAAACCTAACCCTAACCCTATCCCTAACCCTAACCCTTACCCTAACACTAACACTAACCTTAACCCTAACCCTAACCTTAACCCTCACCCTAACCCTCACCTTAACCCTAAACCTAACCCTAACACTAACCCTAACACCCAAAATCCTAAACCCTAAACCCTGAAAAACCCTAAACACTAATTCCAAAAGCACCCTAAACCCTAAACTATAAACACTAAACGCTAAAAAACCCTAAACCCTAAACACTAAACCCTAAACAAGCCTAAACCCTAAAACCATTAACACTATACCCTAAACAACCCTAAACCCTTAACACTAAACATTATACCCTAAACCCAAAACACTATACAACCTTAAACCCTAAACCTTAAAATATCCTAAATCATAAATCCTGAACAACCCTAAACACTAAATTATAAACAACCCTAAAAAACCCTAAACAACTCTAAACGCTAAAACCTAAACAACCCTAACCATTAAACAATCTTAAACGCTAAATTCTATACCCTAAACCTAAACCACCCTAAAACTTAAACAATCCTAAACCCTAAACCTTAAACCATAAGCCCTAAATTTTAAACCATAAATCTAAGAATAACCATAACCCTAACCATAACCCTAAACCGAAACCTAACCGTAACCTTAACCCTAACCTTAACCCCATAACCCTAACCCTAACCTTAAGCCTAACATAACCCCATAACCCTAACTCTAACCCTAACTCTAACCCTAACTCTAACCCTAATGCTAACCCTAACCCTAACCCTAACCCTAACCCTAACCCCTTAACCTTAATCCCTAAATTATAAACCCTGAACAACCATAAATCCTAATCCCTGAACAACCCTAAATCATAAACCCTGAATAACCCTAAACACTAACCTCTAAACAACCCTAAACAACCCTAATCACTAAACCATAAACAACCCTAAACACTAAACCCTAAACAACCCTATACACTAAACCTTAAACACTAAACCCTAAATAACCCTAAACCCTAAACCATTAACACTATACCCTAAAGAACACTAAACACTCAACCCCAAACAACCCTAAAACCTAAACCTTAAACACTAAACCTTAAACAACCCTAAACCCTAAACACTAAACCCTAAAAAACCCTAAACTTTTAACCCTAAACTCTATACCCTAAACAACCCTAAACCTTAAACAATCCTAAACTCTAAACGCTAAACCCTTAACCTAAACCACCCTAAATCTTAAACAATCCTAAACCCTAAACCTTAAACCCTAAACACTAAACCTTAAACCCTAAACCTAACAATAACCATAACCCTAACCCTAACCCCTAACCCTTACCCTAACCCTAACCCTAACCCTAATCCTAACCCTAACCCTAACCCTAACCCTAACCCTAACCCTAACCCTAACCCTAAACCTAATCCTAACCCTAACCTTAACCCTAATCCTAACCCTAACCCTAACCCTAAACCTAACTGTAACCATAACACTAAACTCTAAAGCCTAAAGCTAATCCACCCTAAACCTTAAAAAATCCTAAACCATAAACCTTAGACCCTAAATCCTAAATCTAACAATAAACCTAAACCTAACCCTAAATCTAACCCTAACCCTAACCCTAACCCTAAACCCTCCCTGACTTTAAACCTAACCCTAACCCTAACCCTAAACCTAACCCTGACCCTAATCCTAAGACTAACCCTATTTCTAATTCTTACCCTAACACTAATCCTAAACTTAAACCTAACCCCCTAATAATAACCCTAACCCTAACACTAACCCTAACCCCTAACCCTAACCCTAACCCTAACCCTAACCCTAACCTAACCCTAACCCTAACCCTAACCCTAACCCAAACCCTAACACTAACCCCCTAACTTTTACCATAACCCTAACCCTAACCCTAACCCTAACCCTTACCATAACCCTAACCCTAACCCTAACACCATCCCTAACCCTAACCCTAACCGTAACCATAACACTAAACTCTAAACCCTAAACCTAATCCACCCTAAACCTTAAACAATCCTAAACCATAAACCTTAAACCCTAAACCCTAAATCTAACAATAAACCTAAACCTAACCCTAAATCTAACCCTAACCCTATCCCTAACCCTAAACCTAACCCTGACCCTAAACCTAACCCTAATCCTAACACTAACCATAACTCTAACCCTAACATTAACCCTAACCTTAACCCTAACCCTAACCCTAACCCTAACCCTAACCCTAACTCTATCCCTAACCCTAACACTAACCGTAACCATAATACTAAACTCTAAACCCTAAACTTAATCTACCCTAAACCTTAAACAATCCTAAACCATAAACCTTAAACCCTAAACCCTAAATCTAACAATAAACCTAAACCTAACCCTAAATCTGACCCTAACCCTAACCCTAACCCTAAACCTAAACCTGACCCTAACCCTAACCCTAATAATAACACTAATCATAACCCAAACACTAACCCTAACCCTAACCCTAAACCTAACCCTAAACCTCACACTATCCCTAATCCTAACACTAAACCCTAAACTTTAAATCTAACCCTAACCCTAACTCTACCCTTAACACTAACCCTAACCATATCCCTAAACCTAACCCTGACTCTAATCCTAACACTAACCCTATTTCTAATTCTAACCCTAACACTAATCCTGAACTAAAACCTAACCCCCTAATAATAACCCTAACACTAAACCTAACCCTAACCCTAACCCTAACCCTAACCCTAACCCTAACCCTAACACTAACCCCTAACCCCTAACACTAACCCTAACCCTAACCCCTAACCCTAACCCTAACCCTAACCGTAAACTTAACCCTAACCCTAACCCTAACCCTAACCCTATCCCTAACCCTAACCCTTACCCTAACACTAACACTAACCTTAACCCTAACCCTAACCTTAACCCTCACCCTAACCCTCACCTTAACCCTAAACCTAACCCTAACACTAACACTAACACCCTAAATCCTAAACCCTAAACCCCGAAAAACCCTAAACACTAATTCCAAAAGCACCCTAAACGCTAAAAAACCCTAAACCCTAAACCCTAAACACTAAACACTAAACAAGCCTAAACCCTAAAACCATTAACACTATACCCTAAACAACCCTAAACCCTTAACCCTAAACAATATACCCTAAACCCTAAAACACTATACAACCTTAAACCCTAAACCTTAAAATATCCTAAATCATAAATCCTGAACAACCCTAAACACTAAATCATAAACAACCCTAAAAAACCCTAAACAACTCTAAACGCTAAAACCTAAACAACGCTAAACATTAAAGAATCTTAAACGCTAAACCCTATACCCTAAACCTAAACCACCCTAAAACTTAAACAATCCTAAACCCTAAACCTTAAACCATAAACCCTAAAATTTAAACATTAAATCTAAGAATAACCATAACCCTAACCCTAACCCTAAACCTAAACCTAACCCTAACCCCAACCCTAACCTTAACCCCAAAACCCTAACCCTAACCTTAAGCCTAACATAACCCCATAACCCTAACTCTAACCCTAACTATAACCCTAATGCTAACCTAACCCTAACCCTAACCCTAACCCTAACCCCTTAACCTTAATCCCTAAATCCTAAACCCTGAACAACCATAAATCCTAAACCCTGAACAACCCTAAATCATAAACCCTGAATAACCCTAAACACTAACCTCTAAACAACCCTAAACAACCCTAATCACTAAACCATAAACAACCCTAAACACTAAATCCTAAACAACCCTATACCCTAAACCTTAAACACTAAACCCTAAATAACTCTAAACCATAAACCATTAACACTATACCCTAAACAACACTAAACACTAAACTCAAAACAACCCTAAAACCTAAACCTTAAACACTAAACCTTAAACAACCCTAAACCCTAAACACTAAACCCAAAACAACACTAAACTTTTAACCCTAAACACTATACCCTAAACAACACTAAACCTTAAACAATCCTAAACTCTAAACCCTAAACCTTTAACCTAAACCACCCTAAATCTTAAACAATCCTAAACCCTAAACCTTAAACCCTAAACACTAAACCCTAAACCCTAAACCTAACAATAACCATAACCCTAACCCTAACCCCTAACCCTTACCCTAACCCTAACCCTAACCCTAATCCTAACCCTAACCCTAACCCTAACCCTAACCCTAACCCTAACCCTAACCCTAACCCTAACCCTAAACCTAAACCTAATCCTAACCCTAACCTTAACCCTAATCCTAACCCTAACCCTAACCCTAACCCTAACCGTAACCATAACACTAAACTCTAAACCCTAAACCTAATCCACCCTAAACCTTAAACAATCCTAAACCATAAACCTTAGACCCTAAATCCTAAATCTAACAATAAACCTAAACCTAACCCTAAATCTTACCCTAACCCTAACCCTAACCCTAAACCCTCCATTACCCTAACCCTCACCCTAACCCTAACCCTAACCCTAAACCTAACCCTGACCCTAATCCTAACACTAACCCTATTTCTAATTCTAACCCTAAAACTAATCCTAAACTTTAACCTAACCCCCTAATAATAACCCTAACCCTAACACTAACCCTAACCCCTAACCCTAACCCTAACCCTAACCTAACCCTAACCCTAACCCTAATCCTAACCCTAACACTAACCCCTAACCCTTACCCTAACCCTAACCCTAACCCTCATCCTAACCATTACCCTAACCCTAACACTAACCCTAACCCTAACCCTAACCCTAACCCTAACACTAACCGTAACCATAACACTAAACTCTAAACCCTAAACCTAATCCACCCTAAACCTTAAACAATCCTAAACCATAAACCTTAAACCCTAAACCCTAAATCTAACAATAAACCTAAACCTGACCCTAAATCTAACCCTAACCCTAACCCTAACACTAAACCTAACCCTGACCCTAACACTAACCCTAATCCTAACACTAACCATAACCCTAACCCTAACCCTAACCCTAACCTTAACCCTAACCCTAACCCTAACCCTAACCCTAACCCTAACCCCTTAACCTTAATCCCTAAATCCTAAACCCTGAACAACCATAAATCCTAAACCCTGAACAACCCTAAATCATAAACCCTGAATAACCCTAAACACTAACCTCTAAACTACCCTAAATAACCCTAATCACTAAACCATAAACAACCCTAAACACTAAACCCTAAACAACCCTATACCCTAAACCTTAAACACTAAACCCTAAATAATCCTAAACCCTAAACCATTAGCACTATACCCTAAACAACACTAAACACTAAACCCAAAACAACCCTAAAACCTAAACCTTAAACACTAAACCTTAAACAACCCTAAACCCTAAACACTAAACCCTAAACAACCCTAAACTTTTAACCCTAAACACTATACCCTAAACAACACTAAACCTTAAACAATCCTAAACTCTAAACCCTAATCCCTTAACCTAAACCACCCTAAATCTTAAACAATCCTAAACCCTAAACCTTAAACCCTAAACACTAAACCCTAAACCCTAAACCTAACAATAACCATAACCCTAACCCTAACCCCTAACCCTTACCCTAACCCAAACCCTAACCCTAATCCTAACCCTAACCCTAACCCTAACCCTAACCCTAACCCTAACCCTAAACCTAATCCTAACCCTAACCTTAACCCTAATCCTAACCCTAACCCTAACCCTAACCGTAACCATAACACTAAACTCTAAACCCTAAACCTAATCCACCCTAAACCTTAAACAATCCTAAACCATAAACCTTAGACCCTAAATCCTAAATCTAACAATAAACCTAAACCTAAACCTAAATCTAACCCTAACCCTAACCCTAACCCTAAACCCTCCCTGACCCTAACCCTAACCCTAACCCTAACCCTAAACCTAACCCTGACCCTAATCCTAACACTAACCCTATTTCTAATTCTAACCCTAACACTAATCCTAAACTTAAACCTAACCCCCTAATAATAACCCTAACCCTTTCACTAACCCTAACCCCTAACCCTAACCCTAACCCTAACCCTAACCTAACCCTAACCCTAACCCTAACCCTAACCCTAACCCTAACCTAACCCTAACCCTAACCCTAACCCTAACACAAACCCTAACACTAACCCCCTAACTTTTACCCTAACACTAACCCTAACCCTAAACCTAACCCTTACCATAACCCTAACCCTAACCCTAACCCCATCCCTAACCCTAACCCTAACCGTAACCATAATACTAAACTCTAAACCCTAAACCTAATCCACCCTTTAACTTAAACAATCCTAAACCATAAACCTTAAACCCTAAACCCTAAATCTAACAATAAACCTAAACCTAACCCTAAATCTAACCCTAACCCTAACCCTAACCCTAAACATAAAACTGACCCTAACCCTAATCCTAATCCTAACACTAATCATAACCCAAACACTAACCCTAAGCCTAACCCTAAACCTAACCCTAAACCTCACCCTATTCCTAATCTTAACACTAAACCCTAAACCTTAATTCTAACCCTAAACCTAACCCTACCCTTAACCCTAACCCTAACCATATTTCTAAACCTTATCCTGACCCTAATCCTAACACTAACCCTATTTCTAATTCTAACCCTAACACTAATCCTAAACTAAAACCTAACCCCCTAATAATAACCCTAACACTAAACCTAACCCTAACCCTAACCCTAATCCTAACCCTAACACTAACCCCTAACACCTAACACTAACCCTAAACCAAACCCCTAACCCTAACCCTAACCCTAACCCTAACCTTAACCCTAACTCTAACCATAACCCTAACACTATCCCTAACCCTAACCCTTACCCTAACACTAACACTAACCTTAACCCTAACCCTAACCTTAACCCTCACCCTAACCCTCACCTTAACCCTAAACCTAACCCTAACACTAACCCTAACACCCTAAATCCTAAACCCTAAACCCCGAAAAACCCTAAACACTAATTCCAAAAGCACCCTAAACCCTAAACTATAAACACTAAACGCTAAAAAACCCTAAACCCTAAACCCTAAACACTAAACCCTAAACAAGCCTAAACCATAAAACCATTAACACTATAACCTAAACAACCCTAAACCCTTAACCCTAAACATTATACCCTAAACCCTAAAACACTATACAACCTTAAACCCTAAACCTTAAAATATCCTAAATCATAAATAATGAACAACCCTAAACACTAAATTATAAACAACCCTAAAAAACCCTAAACAACTCTAAACGCTAAAACCTAAACAACCCTAACCATTAAACAATCTTAAACGCTAAATTTTGAACCCTAAACCTAAACCACCCTAAAACTTAAACAATCCTAAACCCTAAACCTTAAACCATAAACCCTAAATTTTAAACCATAAATCTAAGAATAACCATAACCCTAACCCTAACCCTAAACCTAAACCTAACCCTAACCCCAACCCTAACCTTAACCCCATAACCCTAACCCTAACCTTAAGCCTAACATAACCCCATAACCGTAACTCTAACCCTAACTCTAACCCTAATGCTAACCCTAACCATAACCCTAACCCTAACCCTAAACCTAATCCTAACCTAACATTAACCCTAATCCTAACCCTAACCCTAACCCTAACCGTAACCATAACACTAAACTCTAAACCTTAAACCTAATCCACCCTAAACCTAATCCACCCTAAACGTTAAACAATCCTAAACCATAAACTTTAGACCCTAAATCCTAAATCTAACAATAAACATAAACCTAACCCTAAATCTAACACTAACCCTAACCCTAACCCTAAACCCTCCCTGACCCTAACCCTAACCCTAACCCTAAACCTAACCCTGACCCTAATCCTAACACTAACCCTATTTCTAATTCTAAGCCTAACACTAATCCTAAACTTAAACCTAACCCCCTAATAATAACCCTAACCCTTTCACTAACCCTAACCCCTAACCCTAACCCTAACCCTAACCTAACCCTAACCTAACCCTATCCCTAACCCTAACCCTAACCCTAACCCTAACCTAAACCTAACCCTAACCCTAACCCTAACACAAACCCTAACACTAACCCCCTAACTTTTACCCTAACCCTAACCCTAACCCTAAACCTAACCCTTACCATAACCCTAACCCTAACCCTAACCCTCTCCCTAACCCTAACCCTAACCGTAACCATAACACTAAACTCTAAACCCTAAACCTAATCCACCCTAAACCTTAAACAATCCTCAACCATAAACCTTAAACCCTAAACACTAAACCCTAAACCCTAAACCTAACAATAACCATAACCCTAACCCTAACCCCTAACCCTTACCCTAACCCTAACCCTAACCCTAATCCTAACCCTAACCCTAACCCTAACCCTAACCCTAACCTTAACCTTAAACCTAACCCTGACCCTAACCCTAACCCTAATCCTAACACTAACCATAACCCTAACCCTAACACTAACCCTAACCTTAACCCTAACCCTAACCCTAACCCTAACCCTAACTCTAACCCTAACCCTAACCCTAACCATAACCATAATACTAAACTCTAAACCCTAAACCTAATCCACCCTTAAACTTAAACAATCCTAAACCATAAACCTTAAACCCTAAACCCTAAATCTAACAATAAACCTAAACCTAACCCTAAACCTAACCCTAACTCTAACCCTAACCCTGAACATAAACCTGACCCAAACCCTAATCCTAATCCTAACACTAATCATAACCCAAACACTAACCCTAACCCTAACCCTAAACCTAACCCTAAACCTCACACTATCCCTAATCCTAACACTAAACCCTAAACTTTAATTCTAACCATAACACTAACCCTACCCTTAACCCTAAACCTAACCATATTTCTAAACCTAACCCTGACCCTAATCCTAACACTAACCCTATTTCTAATTCAAACCCTAACACTAATCCTAAACTAAAACCTAACCCCCTAATAATAACCCTAACACTAAACCTAACCCTAACCCTAACACTAACCCCTAACCCCTAACACTAACCCTAACCCAAACCCCTAACCCTAACCCTAACCCTAACCCTAACCCTAACCTTAACCCTAACCCTAACCCTAACCCTAACCCTATCCCTAACCCTAACCCTTATTCTAACACTAACACTAACCTTAAACCTAACCCTAACCTTAACCCTCACCCTAACCCTCACCTTAACCCTAAACCTAACCCTAAAACTAACCCTAACACCCTAAATCCTAAACCCTAAACCCTGAAAAACCCTAAACACTAATTCCAAAAGCACCCTAAACCCTAAACTATAAACACTAAACGCTAAAAAACCCTAAACCCTAAACCCTAAACACTAAACCCTAAACAAGCCTAAACCCTAAAACCATTAACACTATACCCTAAACAACCCTAAACCTTAAACAATCCTAAACTCTAAACCCTAAACCCTTAACCTAAACCACCCTAAATCTTAAACAATCCTAAACCCTAAACCTTAAACCCTAAACACTAAACCCTAAACCCTAAACCTAACAATAATCATAACCCTAACCCTAACCCCTAACCCTTACCCTAAACCTAACCCTGACCCTAATCCTAACACTAACCCTATTTCTATTTCTAACCCTAACACTAATCCTAAACTTAACCCTAACCCCCTAATAATAACCCTAACACTAACACTAACCCTAACCCCTAACCCTAACCCTAACCCTAACCCTAACCCTAACCAGAACCTAACCCTAACCCTAACCCAAACACTAACCCCTAACCCTTACCCTAACCCTAACCCTAACCCTAACCCTAACCATTACCCTAACCCTAACCCTAACCCTAACCCTAACCCTAACCCTAACACTAACAATAACCATAACACTAAACTCTAAACCCTAAACCTAATCCACCCTAAACCTTAAACAATCCTAAACCATAAACCTTAAACCCTAAACCCTAAATCTAACAATAAACCTAAACCTGACCCTAAATCTAACCCTAACCCTAACCCTAACCCTAAACCTAACCCTGACCCTAACCCTAACCATAATCCTAACACTAACCATAACCCTAACCCTAACCCTAACCCTAACCTTAACCCTAACCCTAAAACTAACGCTAACCCTAACCCTAACCCTAACCCTAACCCTAACCCTAAACCTAACCCTAACCCCTTAACATTATTCCCTATATCCTAAACCCTGAACAACCATACATCCTAAATCCTGAACAACCCTAAATCATAAACCCTGAACAACCCTAAACACTAACCTCTAAACAACCCTAAACAACCCTAATCACTAAACCATAAACAACCCTAAACACTAAACCCTAAACAACCCTATACCCTAAACCTTAAACACTAAACCCTAAATAACCCTAAACCCTAAACCATTAACACTATACCCTAAACAACACTAAACACTAAACCCAAAACAACCCTAAAACCTAAACCTTAAACACTAAACCTTAAACAACCCTAAACCCTAAACACTAAACCCTAAACAACCCTAAACTTTTAACCCTAAACACTATACCCTAAACAACCCTAAACCTTAAACAATCCTAAACTCTAAACCCTAAACC
>NC_137966.1:29871190-29888690 GCF_963924665.1 Micromys minutus | reverse complement strand
CCCTAAACTATAAACACTAAACGCTAAAAAACCCTAAACCCTAAATCCTAAACACTAAACCCTAAACAAGCCGAAACCCTAAAACCATTAACACTATACCCTAAACAACCCTAAACCCTTAACCCTAAACATTATACCCTAAACCCTAAAACACTATACAACCTTAAACCCTAAACCTTAAAATATCCTAAATCATAAATCCTGAACAACCCTAAACACTAAATTATAAACAACCCTAAAAAACCCTAAACAACTCTAAACGCTAAAACCTAAACAACCCTAACCATTAAACAATCTTAAAGGCTAAATTCTATACCCTAAACCTAAACCACCCTAAAACTTAAACAATCCTAAACCCTAAACCTTAAACCATAAACCCTAAATTTTAAACCATAAATCTAAGAATAACCATAACCCTAACCCTAACCCTAAACCTAAACCTAACCCTAACCCCAACCCTAACCTTATCCCCATAACCCTAACCCTAACCTTAAGCCTAACATAACCCCATAACCCTATCTCTAACCCTAACTCTAACCCTAATGCTAACCCTAACCCTAACCCTAACCCTAACCCTAACCCCTTAACCTTAATCCCTAAATCCTAAACCCTGAACAACCATAAATCCTAAACCCTGAACAACCCTAAATCATAAACCCTGAATAACCCTAAACACTAACCTCTAAACAACCCTAAACAACCCTAATCACTAAACCATATACAACCCTAAACACTAAACCCTTAACAACCCTATACCCTAAACCTTAAACACTAAACCCTAAATAACCCTAAACCCTAAACCATTAACACTATACCCTAAACAACACTAAACACTAAACCCAAAACAACCCTAAAACCTAAACCTTAAACACTAAAACTTAAACAACCCTAAACCCTAAACACTAAACCCTAAACAAACCTAAACCCTAAAACCATTAACACTATACCCTAAACAACCCTAAACCTTAAACAATCCTAAACTCTAAACCCTAAACCCTTAACCTAAACCACCCTAAATCTTAAACAATCATAAACCCTAAACCTTAAACCCTAAACACTAAACCCTAAACCCTAAACCTAACAATAACCATAACCCTAACCCTAATCCCTAACCCTTACCCAAACCCTAACCCTAAACCTAATCCTAACCCTAACCCTAACCCTAACCCTAACCTTAACCCTAACCCTAACCCTAACCCTAAACCTAATCCTAACCCCAACCTTAACCCTAATCCTAACCCTAAACCTAACCCTAACCCTAACCGTAACCATAACACTAAACTCTAAACCCTAAACCTAATCCACCCTAAACCTTAAACAATCCTAAACCATAAACCTCAGACCCTAAATCCTAAATCTAACAATAAACCTAAACCTAACCCTAAATCTAACCCTAACCCTAACCCTAACCCTAAACCCATTCTTACCCTAACCCTAACCCTAACCCTAACCCTAACCCTAAACCTAACCCTGACCTTAATCCTAACACTAACCCTATTTCTAATTCTAACCCTAACACTAATCCTAAACTTAAACCTAACCCCCTAATAATAACCCTAACCCGAACACTAACCCTAACCCCTAACCCTAACCCTAACCCTAACCCTAACCCTAACCCTAACCCCCTAATAATAACCCTAACACTAAACCTAACCCTAACCCTAACCCTAACCCTAACACTAACCCCTAACCCCTAACACTAACCCTAACACTAACCCCTAACCCTAACCCTAACCCTAACCCTAACCTTAATCCTAACCCTAACCCTAACCCTAACCCTATCCCTAACCCTAACCATTACCCTAACACTAACACTAACCTTAACCCTAACCCTCACCTTAACCCTTATCTCAACCCTAACACTAACCCTAACACCCTAAATCCTAAACCCTAAACCCCGAAAAACCCTAAACACTAATTCCAAAAGCACCCTAAACCCTAAACTATAAACACTAAACGCTAAAAAACCCTAAACCCTAAACCCTAAACACTAAACCCTAAACAAGCCTAAACCCTAAAACCATTAACACTATACCCTAAACAACCCTAAACCCTTAACCCTAAACATTATACCCTAAACCCTAAAACACTATACAACCTTAAACCCTAAACCTTAAAATATCCTAAATCATAAATCCTGAACAACCCTAAACACTAAATCATAAACAACCCTAAAAAACCCTAAACAACTCTAAACGCTAAAACCTAAACAACCCTAAACATTAAACAATCTTAAACGCTAAACCCTATACCCTAAACCTAAACCACCCTAAAACTTAAACAATCCTAAACCCTAAACCTTAAACCATAAACCCTAAATATTAAACCATAAATCTAAGAATAACCATAACCCTAACCCTAACCCTAAACCTAAACCTAACCCTAACCCCAACCCTAACCTTAACCCCATAACCCTAACCCTAACCTTAAGCCTAACATAACCCCATAACCCTAACTCTAACCCTAACTCTAACCCTAATGCTAACCCTAACCCTAACCCTAACCCTAACCCTAACCCCTTAACCTTAATCCCTAAATCCTAAACCCTGAACAACCATGAATCCTAAACCCTGAACAACCCTAAATCATAAACCCTGAATAACCCTAAACACTAACCTCTAAACAACCCTAAACAACCCTAATCACTAAACCATAAACAACCCTAAACACTAAACCCTAAACAACCCTATACCCTAAACCTTAAACACTAAACCCTAAATAACCCTAAACCCTAAACGATTAACACTATACCCTAAACAACACTAAACACTAAACCCAAAACAACCCTAAAACCTAAACCTTAAACACTAAACCTTAAACAACCCTAAACCCTAAACACTAAACCCTAAACAACCCTAAACTTTTAACCCTAAACACTATACCCTAAACAACCCTAAACCTTAAACAATCCTAAACTCTAAACCCTAAACCCTTAACCTAAACCACCCTAAATCTTAAACAATCCTAAACCCTAAACCTTAAACCCTAAACACTAAACCCTAAACCCTAAACCTAACAATAACCATAACCCTAACCCTAACCCTAACCCTAACCCTAACACTAACCCCTAACACTTACCCTAACCCTAACCCTAACCCTAACCCTAACCATTACCCTAACCCTAACCCTAACCCTAACCCTAACCCTAACATTAACCGTAACCATAACACTAAACTCTAAAACCTAAACCTAATCCACCCTAAACCTTAAACAATCCTAAACCATAAATCTTAAACCCTAAACACTAAATCTAACAATAAACCTGAACCTGACCCTAAATCTAACCCTAACCCTAACCCTAACCCTAAACCTAACCCTGACCCTAACACTAACCCTAATCCTAACACTAACCATAACCCTAACCCTAACCCTAACCCTAACCTTAACCCTAAACCTAACCCTAAACCTAACCCTTACCCTAACCCTAACCCTAACCCTAACCTAACCCTAACCCTAACCCTAACCCTAACCCTAACACTAACCCCCTAACTTTTACCCTAACCCTAACCCTAACATTAACCCTAACCTTAACCCTAACCCTAACCCTAACCCTAACCCTAACCCTAACTCTAACCCTATCCCTAACCCTAACCGTAACCATAATACTAAACTCTAAACCCTAAACCTAATCTACCCTAAACCTTAAACAATCCTAAACCTTAAACCTTAAAACCTAAACCCTAAATCTAACAATAAACCTAAACCTAACCCTAAATCTAACCCTAACCCTAACCCTAACCCTAAACCTAAACCTGACCCTAACCCTAACCCTAATAATAACACTAATCATAACCCAAACACTAACCCTAACCCTAACCCTAAACCTAACCCTAAACCTCACACTATCCCTAATCCTAACACTAAACCCTAAACTTTAAATCTAACCCTAACCCTAACTCTACCCTTAACCCTAACCCTAACCATATCCCTAAACCTAACCCTGACCCTAATCCTAATACTAACCCTATTTCTAATTCTAACCCTAACACTAATCCTAAACTTAAACCTAACCCCCTAATAATAACCCTAACACTAAACCTAACCCTAACCCTAACCCTAACACTAACCCTAACCCTAACCCCTAGCCCCTAAGACTAACCCTAACCCTAACCCCTATCCCTAACCCTAACCCTAACCTAACCCTAACACTAACCCTAAACCTAACCATAACCCTAACCCTAACCCTATCCCTAACCCTAAGTCTTACCCTAACACTAACACTAACCTTAACTCTAACCCTAACCTTAAACCTCACCCTAACCCTCACCCTAACCCTAAACCTAACCCTAACACTAACCCTAACACCCTAAATCCTAAACCCTAAACCCCGAAAAACCCTAAACACTAATTCCAAAAGCACCCTAAACCCTAAACTATAAACACTAAACGCTAAAAAACCCTAAACTCTAAACCCTAAACACTAAACCCTAAACAAGCCTAAACCCTAAAACCATTAACACTATACCCTAAACAACCCTAAACCCTTAACCCTAAATATTATACCCTAAACCCTAAAACACTATACAACCTTAAACCCTAAACCTTAAAATATCCTAAATCATAAATCCTGAACAACCCTAAACACTAAATCATAAACAACCCTAAAAAACCCTAAACAACTCTAAACGCTAAAACCTAAAAAACCCTAAACATTTAACAATCTTAAACGCTAAACCCTATACCCTAAACCTAAACTACCCTAAAACTTAAACAATCCTAAACCCTAAACCTTAAACCATAAACCCTAAATTTTAAACCATAAATCTAAGAATAACCATAAGCCTAAGCCTAACCCTAAACCTAAACCTAACCCTAACCCGAACCCTAACCTTAACCCCATAACCCTAACCCTAACCTTAAGCCTAACATAACCCCATAACCCTAACTCTAACCCTAACTCTAACCCTAATGCTAACCCTAACCCTAACCCTAACCCTAGCTCTAACCCCTTAACCTTAATCCCTAAATCCTAAACCCTGAACAACCATAAATCCTAAACCCTGAACAACCCTAAATCATAAACCCTGAATAACCCTAAACACTAACCTCTAAACAACCCTAAACAACCCTAATCACTAAACCATAAACAACCCTAAACACTAAACACTAAAAAACCCTATACCCTAAACCTTAAACACTAAACCCTAAATAACCCTAAACCCTAAAACATTAACACTATACCCTAAACAACACTAAACACTAAACCCAAAACAACCCTAAAACCTAAACCTTAAACACTAAACCTTAAACAACCCTAAACCCTAAACACTAAACCCTAAACAACCCTAAACTTTTAACCCTAAACACTATACCCTAAACAACCCTAAACCTTAAACAATCCTAAACTCTAAACCCTAAACCCTTAACCTAAACCACCCTAAATCTTAAACAATCCTAAACCCTAAACCTTAAACCCTAAACACTAAACCCTAAACCCTAAACCTAACAATAACCATAACCCTAACCCTAAACCCTAACCCCTAACCCTTACCCTAACCCTAACCCTAACCCTAATCCTAACCCTAAACCTAACCCTAACCCTAACCCTAACCCTAAACCTAACCCTCACCCTAATCCTAACACTAACCCTATTTCTAATTTTAACCCTAACACTAATCCTAAACTTAAACCTAACCCCCTAATAATAAACCTAAACCTAACACTAACCCTAACCCCTAACCCTAACCCTAACCCTAACCCTATCCTAACCCTAACCCTAACCCTAACCCTAACCCTAACACTAACCCCTAACCCTTACCCTAACCCTAACCCTAACCCTAACCCTAACCCTAACCATTACCCTAACCCTAACCCTAACCCTAACCCTAACCCTAACACTAACCGTAACCATAACACTAAACTCTAAACCCTAAACCTAATCCACCCTAAACCTTAAACAATCCTAAACCATAAATCTTAAACCCTAAACACTAAATCTAACAATAAACCTAAACCTGACCCTAAATCTAACCCTAACCCTAACCCTAACCCTAAACCTAACCCTGACCCTAACACTAACCCTAATCCTAACACTAACCATAACCCTAACCCTAACACTAACCCTAACCTTAATCCTAACCCTAACCCTAAACCTAACCCTTACCCTATCCCTAACCCTAACCCTAACCTAACCCTAACCCTAACCCAAACCCTAACCCTAACCCTAACACTAACCCCCTAACTTTTACCCTAACCCTAACCCTAACATTAACCCTAACCTTAACCCTAACCATAACCCTAACCCTAACCCTATCTCTAACCCTAACTTTAACCCTAACCGTAACCATAATACTAAACTCTAAACCCTAAACCTAATCTACCCTAAACCTTAAACAATCCTAAACCCTAAACCTTAAACCCTAAACCCTAAATCTAACAATAAACCTAAACCTAACCCTAAATCTAACCCTAACCCTAACCCTAACCCTAAACCTAAACCGGACCCTAACCCTAACCCTAATAATAACACTAATCATAAACCAAACACTAACCCTAACCCTAACCCTAAACCTAACCATAAACCTCACACTATCCCTAATCCTAACACTAAACCCTAAACTTTAAATCAAACCCTAACCCTAACTCTACCCTTAACCCTAACCCTAACCATATCCCTAAACCTAACCCTGACCCTAATCCTAACACTAACCCTATTTCTAATTCTAACCCTAACACTAATCCTAAACTAAAACCTAACCCCCTAATAATAACCCTAACACAAAACCTAACCCTAACCCTAACCCTAACCCTAACCCTAACCCTAACCCTAACACTAACCCCTAACCCCTAACACTAACCCTAACACTAACCCCTAACCCTAACCCTAACCCTAACCCTAACCTTAACCCTAACCCTAACCCTAACCCTAACCCTATCCCTAACCCTAACCCTTACCCTAACACTAACACTAACCTTAACCCTAACCCTAACCTTAACCCTCACCCTAACCCTCACCTTAACACTAAACCTAACCCTAACACTAACCCTAACACCCTAAATCCTAAACCCTAAACCCCGAAAAACCCTAAACACTAATTCCAAAAGCACCCTAAACCCTAAACTATAAACACTAAACGCTAAAAAACCCTAAACTCTAAACCCTAAACACTAAACCCTAAACAAGCCTAAACCCTAAAACCATTAACACTATACCCTAAACAACCCTAAACCCTTAATCCTAAATATTATACCCTAAACCCTAAAACACTATACAACCTTAAACCCTAAACCTTAAAATATCCTAAATCATAAATCCTGAACAACCCTAAACACTAAATCATAAACAACCCTAAAAAACCCTAAACAACTCTAAACGCTAAAACCTAAAAAACCCTAAACATTAAACAATCTTAAACGCTAAACCCTATACCCTAAACCTAAACCACCCTAAAACTTAAACAATCCTAAACCCTAAACCTTAAACCATAAACCCTAAATTTTAAACCATAAATCTAAGAATAACCATAAGCCTAAGCCTAACCCTAAACCTAAAACTAACCCTAACCCCAACCCTAACCTTTACCCCATAACCCTAACCCTAACCTTAAGACTAACATAACCCCATAACCCTAACTCTAACACTAACTCTAACCCTAATGCTAACCCTAACCCTAACCCTAACCCTAACCCTAACCCCTTAACCTTAATCCCTAAATCCTAAACCCTGAACAACCATAAATCCTAAACCCTGAACAACCCTAAATTATAAACCCTGAATAACCCTAAACACTAACCTCTAAACAACCCTAAACAACCCTAAACACTAAACCCTAAACAACCCTATACCCTAAACCTTAAACACTAAATCCTAAATAACCCTAAACCCTAAACCATTAACACTATACCCTAAACAACACTAAACACTAAACCCAAAACAACCCTAAAACCTAAACCTTAAACACTAAACCTTAAACAACCCTAAACCCTAAACACTAAACCCTAAACAACCCTAAACTTTTAACCCTAAACACTATACCCTAAACAACCCTAAACCTTAAACAATCCTAAACTCTAAACCCTAAACCCTTAACCTAAACCACCCTAAATCTTAAACAATCCTAAACCCTAAACCTTAAACCCTAAACACTAAACCCTAAACCCTAAACCTAACAATAACCATAACCCTAACCCTAACCCCTAACCCTTACCCTAACCCTAACCCTAACCCTAATCCTAACCCTAAACCTAACCCTAACCCTAACCCTAACACTAAACCTAACCCTTACCCTAATCCTAACACTAACCCTATTTCTAATTTTAACCCTAACACTAATCCTAAACTTAAACCTAACCCCCTAATAATAAACCTAAACCTAACACTAACCCTAACCCCTAACCCTAACCCTAACCATTACCCTAACCCTAACCCTAACCCTAACCCTAACCCTAACCCTAACACTAACCGTAACCATAACACTAAACTCTAAACCCTAAACCTAATCCACCCTAAACCTTAAACAATCCTAAACCATAAATCTTAAACCCTAAACACTAAATCTAACAATAAACCTAAACCTGACCCTAAATCTAACCCTAACCCTAACCCTAACCCTAAACCTAACCCTGACCCTAACACTAACCCTAATCCTAACACTAACCATAACCCTAACCCTAACCCTAACCCTAACCTTAATCCTAACCCTAACCCTAAACCTAACCCTTACCCTAACCCTAACCCTAACCCTAACCTAAACCTAACCCTAACCCTAACCCTAACCCTAACACTAACCCCCTAACTTTTACCCTAACCCTAACCCTAACATTAACCCTAACCTTAACCCTAACCCTAACCCTAACCCTAACTCTAACCCTAACTTTAACCCTAACCGTAACCATAATACTAAACTGTAAACCCTAAACCTAATCTACCCTAAACCTTAAACAATCCTAAACCCTAAACCTTAAACCCTAAACCCTAAATCTAACAATAAACCTAAACCTAACCCTAAATCTAACCCTAACCCTAACCCTAACCCTAAACCTAAACCGGACCCTAACCCTAACCCTAATAATAACACTAATCATAACCCAAACACTAACCCTAACCCTAACCCTAAACCTAACCATAAACCTCACACTATCCCTAATCCTAACACTAAACCCTAAATTTTAAATCTAACCCTAACCCTAACTCTACCCTTAACCCTAACCCTAACCATATCCCTAAACCTAACCCTGACCCTAATCCTAACACTAACCCTATTTCTAATTCTAACCCTAACACTAATCCTAAACTAAAACCTAACCCCCTAATAATAACCCTAACACAAAACTTAACCCTAACCCTAACCCTAACCCTAAAACTAACCCCTAACCCCTAACACTAACCCTAACACTAACCCCTAACCCTAACCCTAACCCTAACCCTAACCTTAACCCTAACCTTAACCCTAACCCTAACCCTATCCCTAACCCTAACCCTTACCCTAACACTAACACTAACCTTAACCCTAACCCTAACCTTAACCCTCACCCTAACCCTCACCTTAACCCTAAACCTAACCCTAACACTAACCCTAACACCCTAAATCCTAAACCCTAAACCCTGAAAAACCCTAAACACTAATTCCAAAAGCACCCTAAACCCTAAACTATAAACACTAAACGCTAAAAAACCATAAACCCTAAATCCTAAACACTAAACCCTAAACAAGCCTAAACCCTAAAACCATTAACACTATACCCTAAACAACCCTAAACCCTTAACCCTAAATATTTTACCCTAAACCCTAAAACACTATACAACCTTAAACCCTAAACCTTAAAATATCCTAAATCATAAATCCTGAACAAGCCTAAACACTAAATCATAAACAACCCTAAAAAACCCTAAACAGCTCTAAACGCTAAAACCTAAACAACCCTAAACATTAAACAATCTTAAACGCTAAACCCTATACCCTAAACCTAAACCACCCTAAAACTTAAACAATCCTAAACCCTAAACCTTAAACCATAAACCCTAAATATTAAACCATAAATCTAAGAATAACCATAACCCTAACCCTAACCCTAAACCTAAACCTAACCCTAACCCCAACCCTAACCTTAACCCCATAACCCTAACCCTAACCTTAAGCCTAACATAACCCCATAACCCTAACTCTAACCCTAACTCTAACCCTAATGCTAACCCTAACCCTAACCCTAACCCTAACCCTAACCCCTTAACCTTAATCCCTAAATCCTAAACCCTGAACAACCATGAATCCTAAACCCTGAACAACCCTAAATCATAAACCCTGAATAACCCTAAACACTAACCTCTAAACAACCCTAAACAACCCTAATCACTAAACCATAAACAACCCTAAACACTAAACCCTAAACAACCCTATACCCTAAACCTTAAACACTAAACCCTAAATAACCCTAAACCCTAAACCATTAACACTATACCCTAAACAACACTAAACACTAAACCCAAAACAACCCTAAAACCTAAACCTTAAACACTAAACCTTAAACAACCCTAAACCCTAAACACTAAACCCTAAACAACCCTAAACTTTTAATCCTAAACACTATACCCTAAACAACCCTAAACCTTAAACAATCCTAAACTCTAAAGCCTAAACCCTTAACCTAAACCACCCTAAATCTTAAACAATCCTAAACCCTAAACCTTAAACCCTAAACACTAAACCCTAACCCTAAACCTAATCCTAACCCTAACCCTAACCCTAACCCTAACCCTAACCCTAATCCTAACCCTAACCCTAACCCTAACACTAACCCTAACCCTAAACCTAACCCTGACCCTAATCCTAACACTAACCCTATTTCTAATTCTAACCCTAACACTAATCCTAAACTTAAACCTAACCCCCTAAAAATAAACCTAACCCTAACACTAACCCTAACCCCTAACCCTAACCCTAACCCTAACCCTAACCTAACCCTAACCCTAACCCTAACCCTAACCCTAACACTAACCCCTAACACTTACCCTAACCCTAACCCTAACCATTACCCTAACCCTAACCCTAACCCTAACCCTAAGCCTAACATTAACCGTAACCATAACACTAAACTCTAAACCCTAAACCTAATCCACCCTAAACCTTAAACAATCCTAAACCATAAATCTTAAACCCTAAACACTAAATCTAACAATAAACCTGAACCTGACCCTAAATCTAACCCTAACCCTAACCCTAACCCTAAAACTAACCAGAACCTAACACTAACCCTAATCCTAACACTAACCATAACCCTAACCCTAACCCTAACCCTAACCTTAACCCTAACCCTAACCCTAAACCTAACCCTTACCCTAACCCTAACCCTAACCCTAACCTAACCCTAACCCTAACCCTAACCCTAACCCTAACCCTAACCCTAACCCTAACCCTAACACTAACCCCCTAACTTTTACCCTAACCCTAACCCTAACATTAACCCTAACCTTAACCCTAACCCTAACCCTAACCCTAACCCTAACCCTAACTCTAACCCTAACCCTAACCCTAACCGTAACCATAATACTAAACTCTAAACCCTAAACCTAATTTACCCTAAACCTTAAACAATCCTAAACCTTAAACCTTAAACCCTAAACCCTAAATCTAAAAATAAACCTAAACCTAACCCTAAATCTAACCCTAACCCTAACCCTAACCCTAAACCTAAACCTGACCCTAACCCTAACCCTAATAATAACACTAATCATAACCCAAACACTAACCCTAACCCTAACCCTAAACCTAACCCTAAACCTCACACTATCCCTAATCCTAACACTAAACCCTAAACTTTAAATCTAACCCTAACCCTAACTCTACCCTTAACCCTAACCCTAACCATATCCCTAAACCTAACCCTGACCCTAATCGTAACACTAACCCTATTTCTAATTCTAACCCTAACACTAATCCTAAACTAAAACCTAACCCCCTAATAATAACCCTAACACAAAAGCTAACCCTAACCCTAACCCTTTCCCTAACCCTAACACTAACCTCTAACCCCTAACACTAACCCTAACACTAACCCCTAACCCTAACCCTAACCCTAACCTTAACCCTAACCCTAACCCTAACCCTAACCCTATCCCTAACCCTAACCCTTACCCTAACACTAACACTAACCTTAACCCTAACCCTAACCTTAACCCTCACCCTAACCCTCACCTTAACACAAAACCTAACCCTAACACTAACCCTAACACCCTAAATCCTAAACCCTAAACCCCGAAAAACCCTAAACACTAATTCCAAAAGCACCCTAAACCCTAAACTATAAACACTAAACGCTAAAAAACCCTAAACTCTAAACCCTAAACACTAAACCCTAAACAAGCCTAAACACTAAAACCATTAACACTATACCCTAAAGAACCCTAAACCCTTAACCCTAAATATTATACCCTAAACCCTAAAACACTATACAACCTTAAACCCTAAACCTTAAAATATCCTAAATCATAAATCCTGAACAACCCTAAACACTAAATCATAAACAACCCCAAAAAACCCTAAACAACTCTAAACGCTAAAACCTAAAAAACCCTAAACATTAAACAATCTTAAACGCTAAACCCTATACCCTAAACCTAAACCACCCTAAAACTTAAACAATCCTAAACCCTAAACCTTAAACCATAAACCCTAAATTTTAAACCATAAATCTAAGAATAACCATAACCCTAACCCTAACCCTAAACCTAAACCTAACCCTAACCCCAACCCTAACCTTAACCCCATAACCCTAACCCTAACCTTAAGCCTAACATAACCCCATAACCCTAACTCTAACCCTAACTCTAACCCTAATGCTAACCCTAACCCTAACCCTAACCCTAACCCTAACTCTAACCCCTTAACCTTAATCCCTAAATCCTAAACCCTGAACAACCATAAATCCTAAACCCTGAACAACCCTAAATCATAAACCCTGAATAACCCTAAACACTAACCTCTAAACAACCCTAAACAACCCTAATCACTAAACCATAAACAACCCTAAACACTAAACACTAAACAACCCTATACCCTAATCCTTAAACACTAAACCCTAAATAACCCTAAATCCTAAACCATTAACACTATACCCTAAACAACACTAAACACTAAACCCAAAACAACCCTAAAACCTAAACCTTAAACACTAAACCTTAAACAACCCTAAACCCTAAACACTAAACCCTAAACAACCCTAAACTTTTAACCCTAAACACTATACCCTAAACAACCCTAAACCTTAAACAATCCTAAACTCTAAACCCTAAACCCTTAACCTAAACCACCCTAAATCTTAAACAATCCTAAACCATAAACCTTAAACCCTAAACACTAAACCCTAAACCCTAAACCTAACAATAACCATAACCCTAACCCTAACCCCTAACCCTTACCCTTACCCTAACCCTAACCCTAATCCTAACCCTAAACCTAACCCTAACCCTAACCCTAACCCTAAACCTAACCCTGACCCTAATCCTAACACTAACCCTATTTCTAATTTTAACCCTAACACTAATCCTAAACTTAAACCTAACCCCCTAATAATAAACCTAACCCTAACACTAACCCTAACCCCTAACCCTAACCCTAACCCTAACCCTAACCTAACCCTAACCCTAACCCTAACCCTAACCCTAACACTAACCCCTAACCCTTACCCTAACCCTAACCCTAACCCTAACCCTAACCATTACCCTAACCCTAACCCTAACCCTAACCCTAACACTAACCGTAACCATAACTCTAAACTCTAAACCCTAAACCTAATCCACCCTAAACCTTAAACAATCCTAAACCATAAATCTTAAACCCTAAACACTTAATCTAACAATAAACCTAAACCTGACCCTAAATCTAACCCTAACCCTAACCCTAACCCTAAACCTAACCCTGACCCTAACACTAACCCTAATCCTAACACTAACCATAACCCTAACCCTAACCCTAACCCTAACCTTAATCCTAACCCTAACCCTAAACCTAACCCTTACCCTAACCCTAACCCTAACCCTAACCTAACACTAACCCTAACCCTAACCCTAACCCTAACCCTAACACTAACCCCCTAACTTTTACACTAACCCTAACCCTAACATTAACCCTAATCTTAACCCTAACCCTAACCCTAACCCTAACTCTAACCCTAACTTTAACCCTAACCGTAACCATAATACTAAACTCTAAACCCTAAACCTAATCTACCCTAAACCTTAAATAATCCTAAACCCTAAACCTTAAACCCTAAACCCTAAATCTAACAATAAACCTAAACCTAACCCTAAATCTAACCCTAACCCTAACCCTAACCCTAAACCTAAACCGGACCCTAACCCTAACCCTAATAATAAAACTAATCATAACCCAAACACTAACCCTAACCCTAACCCTAAACCTAACCCTAAACCTCACACTATCCCTAATCCTAACACTAAACCCTAAATTTAAATCTAACCCGAACCCTAACTCTACCCTTAACCCTAACCCTAACCATATCCCTAAACCTAACCTTGACCCTAATCCTAACACTAACCCTATTTCTAATTCTAACCCTAACACTAATCCTAAACTAAAACCTAAACCCCTAATAATAACCCTAACACAAAACCTAACCCTAACCCTAACCCTAACCCTAAAACTAACCCCTAACCCCTAACACTAACCCTAACACTAAGCCCTAACCCTAACCCTAACCCTAACCCTAACCTTAACCCTAACCCTAACCCTAACCCTAACCCTAACCCTAACCCTATCCCTAACCCTAACCCTTACCCTAACACTAACACTAACCTTAACCCTAACCCTAACCTTAACCCTCACCCTAACCCTCACCTTAACCCTAAACCTAACCCTAACACTAACCCTAACACCCTAAATCCTAAACCCTAAACCCCGAAAAACCCTAAACACTAATTCCAAAAGCACCCTAAACCCTAAACTATAAACACTAAACGCTAAAAAACCCTAAACTCTAAACCCTAAACACTAAACCCTAAACAAGCCTAAACCCTAAAACCATTAACACTATACCCTAAACAACCCTAAACCCTTAACCCTAAATATTATACCCTAAACCCTAAAACACTATACAACCTTAAACCCTAAACTTTAAAATATCCTAAATCATAAATCCTGAACAAGCCTAAACACTATATCATAAACAACCCTAAAAAACCCTAAACAACTCTAAACGCTAAAACCTAAACAACCCTAAACATTAAACAGTCTTAAACGCTAAACCCTATACCCTAAACCTAAACCACCCTAAAACTTAAACAATCCTAAACCCTAAACCTTAAACCATAAACCCTAAATTTTAAACCATAAATCTAAGAATAACCATAACCCTAACCCTAACCCTAAACCTAAACCTAACCCTAACCCCAACCCTAACCTTAACCCCATAACCCTAACCCTAACCTTAAGCCTAACATAACCACATAACCCTAACTCTAACCCTAACTCTAACCCTAATGCTAACCGTAACCATAACCCTAACCCTAACCCTAACCCCTTAACCTTAATCCCTAAATACTAAACCCTGAACAACCATAAATCCTAAACCCTGAACAACCATAAATCATAAACCCTGAATAACCCTAAACACTAACCTCTAAACAACCCTAAACAACCCTAATCACTAAACCATAAACAACCCTAAACACTAAACCCTAAACAACCCTATATCCTAAACCTTAAACACTAAACCTAAATAACCCTAAACCCTAAACCATTAACACTGTACCCTAAACAACACTAAACACTAAACCCAAAACAACCCTAAAACCTAAACCTTAAAAACTAAACCTTAAACAACCCTAAACCCTAAACACTAAACCCTAAACAACCCTAAACTTTTAACCCTAAACACTATACCCTAAACAACCCTAAACCTTAAACAATCCTAAACTCTATACCCTAAACCCTTAACCTAAACCACCCTAAATCTTAAACAATCCTAAACCCTAAACCTTAAACCCTAAACACTAAACCCTAAACCCTAAACCTAACAATAACCATAACCCTAACCCTAACCCCTAATCCTTACCCTAACCCTAACCCTAACCCTAATCCTAACCCTAACCCTAACCCTAAACCTAACCCTAACCCTAACCCTAACCCTAACCCTAAACCTAACCCTGACCCTAATCTTAACACTAACCCTATTTCTAATTCTAACCCTAACACTAATCCTAAACTTCAACCTAACCCCCTAATAATAAACCTAACCCTAACACTAACCCTAACCCCTAACCCTAACCCTAACCCTAACCCTAACCCTAACCTAACCCTAACCCTAACCCTAACCCTAACCCTAACCCTAACACTAACCCCTAACCCTTACCCTAACCCTAACCCTAACCCTAACCCTAACCATTACCCTAACCCTAACCCTAAACCTAACCCTAACCCTAACACTAACCGTAACCATAACACTAAACTCTAAACCCTAAACCTAATCCACCCTAAACCTTAAACAATCCTAAACCATAAACCTTAAACCCTAAACACTAAATCTAAAAATAAACCTAAACCTGACCCTAAATCTAACCCTAAACCTAACCCTAACCCTAAACCTAACCCTGACCCTAACACTAACCCTAATCCTAACACTAACCATAACCCTAACCCTAACCCTAACCCTAACCTTAACCCTAACCCTAACCCTAACCCTTACCCTAACCCTAACCCTAACCCTAACCCTAACCCTAACCCTAACCCTAACCCCTTAACCTTAATCCCTAAATCCTAAACCCTGAACAACCATAAATCCTAAACCCTGAACAACCCTAAATCATAAACCCTGAATAACCCTAAACACTAACCTCTAAACAACCCTAAACAACCCTAATCACTAAACCATAAACAATCCTAAACACTAAACCCTAAACAACCCTATACCCTAAACCTTAAACACTAAACCCTAAACAACCCTAAACCCTAAACCATTAACACTATACTCTAAACAACACTAAACACTAAACCCAAAACAACCCTAAAACCTAAACCTTAAACACTAAACCTTAAAAAACCCTAAACCCTAAACACTAAACCCTAAACAACCCTAAACTTTTAATCCGAAACACTATACACTAAACAACCCTAAACCTTAAACAATCCTAAACTCTAAACCCTAAAACCCTTAACCTAAACCACCCTAAATCTTAAACAATCCTAAACCCTAAACCTTAAACCCTAAACACTAAACCCTAAACACTAAACCTAAAAATAACCATAACCCTAACCCTAACCCCTAACCCTTACCTAACCCTAACCCTAACCCTAATCCTAACCCTAACCCTAAGCCTAACCCTAACCCTAACCCTAACCCTAACCCTAACCCTAAACCTAATCCTAACCCTAACCTTAACCCTAATCCTAACCCTAACCCTAACCCTAACCCTAACCCTAACCGTAACCATAACACTAAACTCTAAACCCTAAACCTAATCCACCCTATAGCTTAAACAATCCTAAACCATAAACCTTAGACCCTAAATCCTAAATCTAACAATAAACCTAAACCTAACCATAAATCT
>NC_137966.1:29863690-29868690 GCF_963924665.1 Micromys minutus | reverse complement strand
ACACTAACCCTAACCCTAACCCCTAGCCCCTAAGACTAACCCTAACCCTAACCCCTATCCCTAACCCTAACCCTAACCTAACCCTAACACTAACCCTAAACCTAACCATAACCCTAACCCTAACCCTATCCCTAACCCTAAGTCTTACCCTAACACTAACACTAACCTTAACTCTAACCCTAACCTTAACCCTCACCCTAACCCTCACCCTAACCCTAAACCTAACCCTAACACTAACCCTAACACCCTAAATCCTAAACCCTAAACCCAGAAAAGCCCTAAACACTAATTCCAAAAGCACCCTAAACCCTAAACTCTAAACACTAAAGCTAAAAAACCCTAAACCCTAAACCCTAAACACTAAATACTAAACAAGCCTAAACCCTAAAACCATTAACACTATACCCTAAACAACCCTAAACTCTTAACCCTAAACATTATAGCCTAAACCCTAAAACACTATACAACCTTAAACCCTAAACCTTAAAATATCCTAAATCATAAATCCTGAACAACCCTAAACACTAAATCATAAACAACCCTAAAAAAACCTAAACAACTCTAAACGCTAAAACATAAACAACCCTAAACATTAAACAATCTTAAACGCTAAACCCTATACCCTAAACCTAAACCACCCTAAAACTTAAACAATCCTAAACCCTAAACCTTAAACCATAAACCCTAAACTTTAAACCATAAATCTAAGAATAACCATAACCCTAACCCTAACCCTAAACCTAAACCTAACCCTAACCCTAACCCTAACCCTAACACTAACCCCTAACCCCTAACACTAACCCTAACCCTAACCCCTAACCCGAACCCTAACCCTAACCCTAACCCAAACCCTAACACTAACCCCCTAACTTTTACCCTAACCCTAACCCTAACCCTAACACTTACCATAACCCTAACCCTAACCCTAACCCCATCCCTAACCCTAACCCTAACCGTAACCATAACACTAAACTCTAAACCCTAAACCTAATCCACCCTAAACCTTGAACAATCCTAAACCATAAACCTTAAACCCTAAACCCTAAATCTAACAATAAACCTAAACCTAACCATAAATCTAACCCTAACCCTATCCCTAACCCTAAACCTAACCCTGACCCTAACCCTAACCCTAATCCTAACACTAACCATAACCCTAACCCTAACACTAACCCTAACCTTAACCCTAACCCTAACCCTAACCCTAACCCTAACCCTAACTCTAACCCTAACTCTAACCCTAACCGTAACCATAATACTAAACTCTAAACCCTAAACCTAATCCACCCTAAACCTTAAACAATCCTAAACCATAAACCCTAAACCCTAAACCCTAAATCTAACAATAAAACTAAACCTAACCCTAAATCTAACCCTAACCCTAACCCTAACCCTAAACCTAAACCTGACCCTAACCCTAACCCTAATCCTAACACTAATCATAACCCAAACACAAACCCTAACCCTAACCCTTAACCTAAGCCTAAAACTCACACTATCCCTAATCCTAACACTAAACCCTAAACTTTAAATCTAACCCTAACCCTAACCCTACCCTTAACCCTAACCCTATCCCTAAACCTAACCCTGACCCTAATCCTAACACTAACACTATTTCTAATTCTAACCCTAACACTAATCCTAAACTAAAACCTAACCCCCTAATAATAACCCTAACACTAAACCTAACCCTAACCCTAACCCTAACCCTAACACTAACCCCTAACCCCTAACACTAACCCTAACCCTAACCCCTAACCCTAACCCTAACCCTAACCTTAACCCTAACCCTAACCCTAACTTTATCCCTAACCCTAATTCTTACCCTAACACTAACACTAACCTTAACCCTAACCCTAACCTTAATCCTCACCCTAACCCTCACCTTAACCCTAAACCTAACCCTAACACTAACCCTAACACCCTAAATCCTAAACCTTAAACCCCGAAAAACCCTAAACACTAATTTCAAAAGCACCCTAAACTCTAAACTATAAACACTAAACGCTAAAAAACCCTAAACCCTAAACCCTAAACACTAAACCCTAAACAAGCCTAAACCCTAAAACCATTAACACTATACCCTAAACAACCCTAAACCCTTAACCCTAAACATTATACCCTAAACCCTAAAACACTATACAACCTTAAACCCTAAACCTTAAAATATCCTAAATCATAAATCCTGAACAACCCTAAACACTAAATTATAAACAACCCTAAAAAAACCTAAACAACTCTAAACGCTAAAACCTAAACAACCCTAACCATTAAACAATCTTAAACGCTAAATTCTATACCCTAAACCTAAACCACCCTAAAACTTAAACAATCCTAAACCCTAAACCTTAAACTATAAACCCTAAATTTTAAACCATAAATCTAAGAATAACCATAACCCTAACCCTAACCCTAAACCTAAACCTAACCCTAACCCCAACCCTAACCTTAACCCCATAACCCTAACCCTAACCTTAAGCCTAACATAACCCCATAACCCTAACTCTAACCCTAACTCTAACCCTAACTCTAACCCTAATGCTAACCCTAACCCTAACCCTAACCCTAACCCTAACCCCTTAACCTTAATCCCTAAATCCTAAACCCTGAACAACAATAAATCCTAAACCCTGAACAACCCTAAATCATAAACCCTGAATAACCCTAAACACTAACTTCTAAACAACCCTAAACAACCCTAATCACTAAACCATAAACAACCCTAAACACTAAACCCTAAACAACCCTATACCCTAAACCTTAAACACTAAACCCTAAATAACCCTAAACCCTAAACCATTAACACTATACCCTAAACAACATTAAACACTAAACCCAAAACAACCCTAAAACCTAAACCTTTAACACTAAACCTTAAACAACCCTAAACCCTAAACACTAAACCCTAAACAACCCTAAACTTTTAACCCTAAACTCTATACCCTAAACAACCCTAAACCTTAAACAATCCTAAACTCTAAATCCTAAACCCTTAACCTAAACCACCCTAAACCTTAAACAATCCTAAACCCTAAACCTTAAACCCTAAACACTAAACCCTAAACCCTAAACCTAACAATAACCATAACCCTAACTCTAAACCCTAACCCTTACCCTAACCCTAATCCTAACCCTAATCCTAACCCTAACCCTAACCCTAACCCTAACCCTAACCCTAACCCTAAACCTAATCCTAACCCTAACCTTAACCCTAATCCTAACCCTAACCCTAACCCTAACCCTAACCGTAACCATAACACTAAACTCTAAACCCTAAACCTAATCCACCCTAAACCTTAAACAATCCTAAACCATAAACCTTAGACCCTAAATCCTAAATCTAACAATAAACCTAAACCTAACCCTAAATCTAACCCTAAACCTAACCCTAACCCTAAAACCTCCCTGACTTTAACCCTAACCCTAACCCTAACCCTAACCCTAAACCTAACCCTGACCCTAATCCTAACACTAACCCTATTTCTAATTCTAACCCTAACACTAATCCTAAACTTAAACCTAACCCCCTAATAATAACCCTAACCCTAACACTAACCCTAACCCCTAACCCTAACCCTATCCCTAACCCTAACCTAACCCTAACCCTAACCCTAACCCTAACCCAAACCCTAACACTAACCTTCTAACTTTTACCATAACCCTAACCCTAAACCTAACCCTAACCCTTACCATAACCCTAACCCTAACCCTAACCCCATCCCTAACCCTAACCCTAACCGTAACCATAACACTAAACTCTAAACCGTAAACCTAATCCACCCTAAACCTGAAACAATCCTAAACCATAAACCTTAAACCCTAAACCCTAAATCTAACAATTTACCTAAACCTAACCCTAAATCTAACCCTAACCCTATCCCTAACCCTAAACCTAACCCTGACCCTAACCCTAACCCTAATCCTAACACTAACCATAACCCTAACCCTAACATTAACCCTAACATTAACCCTAACCCTAACCCTAACAATAACCCTAACCCTAACTCTAACCCTAACCCTAACCCTAACCGTAACCATATTACTAAACTCTAAACCCTAAACCTATTCTACCCTAAAGCTTAAACAATCCTAAACCTTAAACCTTAAACCCTAAACCCTAAATCTAACAATAAACCTAAACCTAACCCTAAATCTAACCCTAACCCTAACCCTAACCCTAAACCTAAACCTGACCCTAACCCTAACCCTAATAATAACACTAATCATAACCCAAACACTATCCCTAACCCTAACTCTAAACCTAACCCTAAACCTCACACTATCTCTAATCTTAACACTAAACCCTAAACTTTAAATCTAACCCTAACCCTAACCCTACCCTTAACCCTAACCCTAACCATATCCCTAAACCTAACCGTGACCCTAATCCTAACACTAACCCTATTTCTAATTCTAACCCTAACACTAATCCTAAACTAAAACCTAACCCCCTAATAATAACCATAACACTAAACCTAACCCTAACCCTAACCCTAACCCTAACCCTAACACTAACCCCTAACCCCTAACACTAACCCTAACCCTAACCCCTAAACCTAACCCAAACCCTAACCCTAACCTTAACCCTAACCCTAACCCTAACCCTAACCCTATCCCTAACCCTATTCCTTACCCTAACACTAACACTAACCTTAACCCTAACCCTAACCTTAACCCTCACCCTAAACCTCACCTTAACCCTAAACCTAACCCTAACACTAACCCTAACACCCTAAATCCTAAACCCTAAACCCCGAAAAACCCTAAACACTAATTCCAAAAGCACCCTAAACCCTAAACTATAAACACTAAACCCTAAAAAACCCTAAACCCTAAACCCTAAACACTAAACACTAAACAAGCCTAAACCCTAAAACCATTAACACTATACCCTAAACAACCCTAAACCCTTAACACTAAACATTATACCCTAAACCCAAAACACTATACAACCTTAAACCCTAAACCTTAAAATATCCTAAATCATAAATCCTGAACAA